>NC_086451.1:466994247-467294247 GCF_028390025.1 Pseudophryne corroboree
GCGCTGATTCCAAATATGACATCGGTTTTGCTAGTTTGACTCTTATGCTTTAGATACATTCAGGGGTGTTTCTAGACAATTTGGGTCCCAGTGCGAACAGTAAAAAATATCCCCCACCCCTTTCCCCCATAGACATAAAAAAATATTTTGTATGCGCGCTCCCAGCAAGGGGCATGGCCTCACTAAAATGGACGTGTTCTCAATAAAAATGGGCGTGGTCTCACAGGAAAAGACTACCTTACACCCCAGTTTGTGACCCTGCAACAACAGACCTCAACAACAGCAGGAATAAAAAAAAAATCCACCATATTAAGCCCCACACAGTAATGCCCCTTGCACCATATTATGACACACCGCAATGCTCGTGATACATAATGCCCTACTGTAAAGCTTCTAATTGCTTTAAAATTACCTGCTCGTTGCCAGGGGTTTCACGTGCTGGGTGTCACGCTCATTGCCAGGGGTTTTATGCAGTGGGTGTCATTGCTGTTGCCAGGGGTTTCACATGCTGGGTGTCATGCTCGTAGATGGGGGTATCATGCACTGGGTGTCATGCTCAGTGCCAGGGGTTTTATGAGCTGGGTGTCATGCTCGTTGCCAATGGTTTTATGCTCTGGGATCCATGCTTGTTGCCAAGAGGAATGCTCATTGCCAAGGGGAATGCTGGCATCATTCTGCAAAACCTCACCCACTGATCAGAGTACTCGGGAAGGGGAGGGAAGCAGTAAGGGGACAAAGTTCCGCGGCGGGTGCCCCGTGCAGTTGCACAGCCCATCCGCCACAAGAAACGACATTGGATACATTGACACGAAACAAGAAAAACGCAATAGACAGCACAAAACACTCAACTGTCAAATGTCACCTTACAGTGATCATCTAGAATATCCACGTGTCTCACCTCTCACCTTCCAGAATGTAGATTCCCATATGCATGCATTATTGCTAAGTTCCTTTTTCTTTTCTTTTTCTTTTTTTTCATTTAGTAACCCCAAAATACCCTATATTAATATTATATATATTGATAGTCAGTGAAATATCCTTGTGACCTTGGCAGCTACACAATTTTTAATTTTTTTTGGTGGGAGCTGCGGAATCTATGAAAATACTGTTTAAAAAGATGTCAAAGACAATAATATATAGGTACTTTGGATACTTTTCAGTGCAATCTGACTGGACTTTTGTCTTATCGCTGACTGTCACTAAACACCTTGCAGAAGCTCGTCAGCCTCGCAATGTCATTTAAGGACAGCTATCTGTTAAACTGGGATGGGGGAGGGGGGGCGGTAGTGCATATGTAAGTGATACAATGACTTAGCAGCTCATCGTAACAAGTATTTAGGATCAGAGAATCATATAAATTATGCATTTTAAATGTATCCTTTCATTTAATTGGTTAAAACTTAACGTGTTTGACATTGCAAAAGTGATATCATTTTTTTCTAAACATACACAGTTAATGGTATAATGGCTGTGCATCCGAACCTAGGGCAACATTCAGACCTGATTGCTCACTAGCAGTTTTTTGCAGTCCTGCGATCAGATAGTCACAAGTGTGCGATCGCATGTGCAGCCGATCGGTACAAAAACACTTTCTGAGTTGCCCAAGACTTACTCAGCTGCTGCGATCACTTCAGTCTGTCCGGGCCCGAAGATGACGTCAGACACCCGCCCTGCAAACGCTTGAACACGCCTGCGTTTCTCCAACCACTCCCATAAAGTGGTCAGTTGCCACCCACAAACGCCTTCTTCCTGTCAATCTCCTTGCGATCGGCTGTGCGAATGGATTCTTCGTAAAACCCGTCAAACAGCAACGATCCGCTTTGTACCCGTGCGACGCGCCTGCGCATTGCGGAGTATACGCATGCGCAGTTCTGACCTGATCGCAGCGCTGCAAAAAACGCTAGCGAGCGATCAGGTCTGAATGACCCCCCTAGAGTACATAGTTTATGTTGAAGTTCTCCAGATTCCCCCTGTCCTCTGTATTTGAATTGGGTTTATAGCTGCATTTCAGCAATGATCAACCTTTTCTATTTATCTTGCAATAGCTGGTGCGTCTTGGGGGGAGATGTGAGATAATCATGTCACGCTCATCCATTTTGGGGATGCCATATACAACTAATGACACCGTAAGCTTACAAGACTCCCTGGTAATCCTGGTAAAAATATTACATTGCATCCAGGAATTTTCTTTCCCTTTACAATGCCCTATGATTTCATAGTGTGAGGCAAAGCATTGCAAGAGACGGCTCCTGATTGGCTGCCCGACTATTAACTGTTAGCGCTCATCGGAGTGTAGCTCATCCGGCATCGTGTCCCCTTCCAGAGAAGGTACGTCATTTCAATAGGGTTTTTTCCTTCCATCTCCCACATGGATTTCCTTATTCCCAAATGGATTGTGTCAGAATAAAACAAGATGTAAGTAATTAATATGGACACAATTTTTTACAATGTCTTTAAGCCTATCCTACATAGCTGCGTTACTGAAAAGTGTAATTTCTGCATGATTTATGTAACACATTTGCTTGATAATAGGCCTTTATAGGGCGATATTCAGTTGTTATATTGCGCCCAGTCTCCGTTCTAAAGTGATGAGAGATCGAGAGGAGATATTCAATTAATCTAATTGATCACGCATATTGCGCCCATAGAGGTCGGGTTTAGCAGTGAAAGCAGCTAAACCTAACCAAACCTTTGTCACGACACGAAAAGTCCAGTTTCGAGCGGGTCACTTTTCACGCATTTCAGCTAGCCACCCCCCAGGGGGTGAGAACTGAAATGCTGACACCGGCAGCTATCGTGCCAAATGGAGCAACAATTGAATTGCCCCTTTGGGAGCCATCTAGTAGCTGTCGGCATGATAACAATTGAATACCGCCCATAGTGTATAAAGAGGACACAGCTATGTTTAAAAAGAATCACTAGACAAAAATCTTCAAATGACTTAAAAGCGTCATTTCTAATGTTACAATTTTAGTTCCACAAGTTGGATGAAAATCTATAATGCGCTGAGGGAACATAAAATAGGAAGATTAGAACAGTCAGAGGAGGCTGGTAACACGAGAACAAATACTATAGTCCAGGTGTTAAAGTGTGTGTGGGGGGGGGGGGGGGGCAGGGTGCAAGTGAGTTCCACCACCTGTAATGGTAGGTGGAACTAGCTCCACCTCCTCTACAACCCTGCACAGTAACTCTAACAGAAAAGCCTGCCCCACCTCACTTGACAATAGATGATGTGGACGGCGCTAGTGTCACTGACGAGCTGTAGCCACCTCCCCCTTCCTCAGGTCCTGGCAGCTCCATGGCTTGTGGCCCGCCCCTCCTGGTACTCACATAAGCTGTGTCTGCAGGACGACATTCATCCCCTCCTCAGATTCCAGTGGCTTCTTTTTCAGGCACGGTGTATGTGATGTTATGCCATCACTGCTGCTGAAGTGAAGAGCCATGAAGAGCAGCAGGCTTTGTGTAGGCTGAAGACAAGGTGAGAAGTGGCTGGAGGGACACAGAGAGGTGGGAAATCTGCTGGAGGGACACAGGGCATGGAGCTGCTGGAGGGACAAATGCAGAGATGTGTATAAGGGGCACTGCTGTGGGCATTATGTGTATAAGCACCACTACTGTGGGCATTATGTGTAAGGGGCACTACTACTGTGGATATTATGTGCAAGGGGCACTACTACTGTGGATATTATGTATAAAGGACACTACTGAGTGACATAACATGAATAAGGGGCACTATTGTTTGATGATATGTAATTAAGGGGTACTTCTGTTTGTTGTAACATGAATAAGGGGCACTACTATGTGGTGTAATATGAATCAGGGGCACTAAGTGCGGTGTAATGTGAATACGATTGTTATTCTACTGTGTAGCATAATTTGAATTGGTGGTACTATTGTGTGACCACACCCATCCTTGTGAGACCACACCCCTTTTTTGCAACCAGGGGGGTGCCTAAACCCTAGCACTGGTCCTTTCTCCACCTATTGGGAGGACGTCTAGGTGGTGGGGAAATTGAGTTCCACACCTCTCCAGGACTATTTTAAACAGTATAGTACTATTTACAGGTGCTTCCCCCTATAACAATCTATGACCGATGAATGACCGATGGACTGTAAGCGATGTTTAACATCTCTTGGCTGATTGGCTTCTTCATATTCCATCCACCATGACCTGATTCTCCAGGAGAACTAAATGAGTCTAAGATGGGGTGGTGGGTGGGGGATGGTATTGCCCCTCTCAAATACCTATGTCACCTGCACATTCCTGAGACAGTTATAACATATTAACGTTATATAAAAGGTGCAGCAGATAAACATCGGTGTGTTTGTTGTAAAAGCCACAAAATTATTACTGATTTGACTAGACATAATTATGTAGATGATAGGATGGAGTCACTTATGCGGCATCATTTTCTCAATGTTCCAAATGGAAAAACACAAGTAATTAAGGTGGCAGC
Source organism: Pseudophryne corroboree (assembly GCF_028390025.1). Lineage (NCBI taxonomy): Eukaryota > Metazoa > Chordata > Amphibia > Anura > Myobatrachidae > Pseudophryne > Pseudophryne corroboree. The sequence goes on from NC_086451.1 coordinate 466,998,705, forward strand.
TTGTCAAAAGTTAAGCAATGCCACAATCCAAGTAAATCATCATGCAAATGCAACATTTGAGCCGAGAACATTTATGACAGTCACACTGAGAGACTCCAACTGGGAACTTGTTTGCCATTTTTGGTTGTACCTTTTTTCCTGTCACTAAGTGACAATTCCAGTCTTGATTATAAAAGTACAATAATTGGTCCTGCATTCCAGATAATTGCTCCTTTTATGCTTCCACCTTCCTGAGGAGAACCGAGTTATTGCTTTAAGACATCACATCATTTTAGATTTAGGCACTGGGAAAAAAACGAAAAAAACAATATAACTAAGGAAGGGGCCTCGGTATAATTATCCGTTCATCTCATTACAGACAAGAGACTTGCTTCCATGGCGAGATAATAGATTACAACTTACTTGGCACCTAAACAATCGACTTACCTTAAAGAGGAACTGTCACCTAGTCCTCTGATGTAAGAGGACGCCTATCAGAGCGATAAATTACTTTTCACGCGATTTACCAACAATTTATGTTTAAGTAATGATCTGTTGCCACGGTGATAGCTGTCCAAAATGTTAAGTGATTGGAAACTAACGCTTGCATCTGGAAGATCTATTTGAGTTAGAAAATTAAATATTTTAAAGTGTTTTTTAATGCCCCTAAAAAAAATAAAAAAATAAAAGAAAACCTTTATATATAAAAATATATCATAGATATTATGCCTTATATGTTATAGTAGCTGTTTTACAATAGTCATCATTCTTTTAAAGTGATCCATTTATTTATTTATTTATTTTTCTTTCTTTCTTTATTTGTGTATTTATTTTGTTCATTACTTCTATTATTACCATCTTAACACAGCGGGAAGTGGTGGGATGGGAGGACAGAACCAACAGCCCTGCATTTGCTGCCCTACCACCGTTGGCGGCACCAGAGGAGGGAGGGGCTGTAGGTCAGTTAAAATTTCACCCAGGGAAGCCACACCCACTGCCTCCAGTTCATACTTTTCTACTCTCCCGGAAGTTGCGGGAGGCTCACGATTTTTGTGGCAGCCCCCCCCCAATCCCCGGAAGAGCAGGCAGATCTCCCGCATCCTGCCCGCACCCTAGTGATGCAGGCAGGATAAAGAGATAATCACAGGTATTCACGGGTCCGTGTAGGCGGGAAAGGGACTAACATGATGCGAATACGGATTGATGATGTTACACACCGGCCCCGCCCCCCCAAAGTTCCGTGTAGCGTGTCCTCTCCGGGCTTCTCCTGAAGAGGAGAAATTAAAATTAGGTAAGTACGCACCAACTGTCATTTCAAACTGACTCACTGGCAGTTTGTGTGTCTCCCCTATTTGAATTTTGAACTGAGCTGCAGCCCCTCCCACCTCTGGAACCACCCTGCCTACCACGATTGGAGCGCTCAGCTAAGGTCTGATCGGGCGGCAGCATATACAGCTGAGTCGGCAGCAGAGGGAGCACCGGAGTGGGGAGCAGCGACTGAGTGCATCGGGCAGTAGCAAAAATGACCACTGGAGGAGGGTGGCTGTGCATGCCTAGCAGATCCTCTTCCCATGGGCCTTTGCGGAGTCCAACAGGCTGCACCTGCACTGACCCCATGCAGGCTGCTAGCCACAAACACAAGTCAATAGCCAGGATTCAGCCAGCCAGAGCCAACTGCAGGAGTGGACAGATGCACAGTGCCACCGGCCACAGCCCACAGGCAGCCAGCTTTAATAAGTACAGCATTATAAAAAAAAATTGAGTAAAGTCAGCTCAGCAGGTATTGAGGGGTGCTGAGCTGACTGCTGTGAGTCGAGGGGCGCTCGTGCTGGGCAGGTAAGGGGTGAGTGGTGCTGGGTGTTTCTGTGTTCTCTGCTGGGTGAGGGGTGCTGAGCTGACTGCTGTGAGGTGAGGGACGCTGGTGCTGGGCAGGTAACGGGTATGTGGTGCTGGGTGTTTCTGTGTCCTCTGCTGGGTGAGGGGTGCTGAGCTGACTGCTGTGAGGAGAGGGACACTGGTGCTGGGCAGGTAAGGGGTGAGTGGTGCTGGGTGTTTCTGTGTTCTTTGCTGGGAGAGGGGTGCTGAGCTGACTGCTGTGAGGTGAGGGGCGCTGGTGCTGGGCAGGTAAGGGGTGAGTGGTGCTGGGTGTTTCTGTGTCCTCTGCTGGGTGAGGGGTGCTGAGCTGACTGCTGTGAGGTGAGGGGCGCTGGTGCTGGGCAGGTAAGGGGTGAGTGGTGCTGGGTGTTTCTGTGTCCTCTGCTGGGTGAGGGGTGCTGAGCTGACTGCTGTGAGGAGAGGGACGCTGGTGCTGTGAGGTAAGGGGTGAGTGGTGCTGGGTGTTTCTGTGTCCTCTGCTGGGTGAGGGGTGCTGAGCTGACTGCTGTGAGGAGAGGGACGCTGGTGCCGGTCAGGCAAGAGGTGAGTGGTGCTGGGTGTTTCTGTGTCCTCTGCTGGGTGAGGGGTGCTGAGCTGACTGCTGTGAGGTGAGGGGCGCTGGTGCTGGGCAGGTAAGGGGTGAGTGGTGCTGGGTGTTTCTGTGATCTGTGCTGGGTGAGGGGTGCTGAGCTGACTGCTGTGAGGTGAGGGACGCTCGTGCTGGGTAGGTAAGGGGTGAGTGGTGCTGGGTGTTTCTGTGTCCTCTGCTGGGTGAGGGGTGCTGAGCTGACTGCTGTGAGGTGAGGTGCGCTGGTGCTGGGCAGGTAAGGGGTGAGTGGTGCTGGGTGTTTCTGTGCCCTCTGCTGGGTGAGGGGTGCTGAGCTGACTTCTGTGAGGAGAGGGACGCTGGTGCTGGGCAGGTAAGGGGTGAGTGGTGCTGGGTCTTTCTGTGTCCTCTGCTGGGTGAGGGGTGCTGAGCTGGCTGCTGTGAGGTGAGGTGCGCTGGTGCTGGGCAGGTAAGGGGTGAGTGGTGCTGGGTGTTTCTGTGTCCTCTGCTGGGTGAGGGGTGCTGAGCTGACTGCTGTGAGGAGAGGGACGCTGGTGCTGGGTAGGTAAGGGGTGAGTGGTGCTGGGTGAGGGGTGCTGAGCTGACTGCTGTGAGGTGAGGGGCGCTGGTGCTGGGTAGGTAAGGGGTGAGTGGTGCTGGGTGAGGGGTGCTGAGCTGACTGCTGTGAGGTGAGGGGCGCTGGTGCTGGGCAGGTAAGGGGTGAGTGGTGCTGGGTGTTTCTGTGTCCTCTGCTGGGTGAGGGGTGCTGAGCTGACTGCTGTGAGGTGAGGGGCGCTGGTGCTGGGTAGGTAAGGGGTGAGTGGTGCTGGGTGTTTCTGTGTCCTCTGCTGGGTGAGGGGTGCTGAGCTGACTGCTGTGAGGTGAGGGGCGCTGGTGCTGGGCAGGTAATGGGTGAGTGGTGCTGGGTGTTTCTGTGATCTGTGCTGGGTGAGGGGTGCTGAGCTGACTGCTGTGAGGTGAGGGGCGCTGGTGCTGGGTAGGTAAGGGGTGAGTGGTGCTGGGTGAGGGGTGCTGAGCCGACTGCTGTGAGGTGAGGGGCGCTGGTGCTGGGTAGGTAAGGGGTGAGTGGTGCTGGGTGAGGGGTGCTGAGCTGACTGCTGTGAGGTGAGGGGCGCTGGTGCTGGGCAGGTAAGGGGTGAGTGGTGCTGGGTGTTTCTGTGTCCTCTGCTGGGTGAGGGGTGCTGAGCTGACTGCTGTGAGGTGAGGGGCGCTGGTGCTGGGCAGGTAAGGGGTGAGTGGTGCTGGGTGTTTCTGTGTCCTCTGCTGGGTGAGGGGTGCTGAGCTGACTGCTGTGAGGTGAGGGGTGCTGAGCTGACTGCTGTGAGGTGAGGGGCGCTGGTGCTGGGCAGGTAAGGGGTGAGTGGTGCTGGGTGTTTCTGTGTCCTCTGCTGGGTGAGGGGTGCTGAGCTGACTGCTGTGAGGTGAGGGGCGCTGGTGCTGGGCAGGTAAGGGGTGAGTGGTGCTGGGTGTTTCTGTGTCCTCTGCTGGGTGAGGGGTGCTGAGCTGACTGCTGTGAGGTGAGGGGCGCTGGTGCTGGGTAGGTAAGGGGTGAGTGGTGCTGGGTGTTTCTGTGTCCTCTGCTGGGTGAGGGGTGCTGAGCTGACTGCTGTGAGGTGAGGGGCGCTGGTGCTGGGCAGGTAAGGGGTGAGTGGTGCAGGGTGTTTCTGTGTCCTCTGCTGGGTGAGGGGTGCTGAGCTGACTGCTGTGAGGTGAGGGGTGCTGAGCTGACTGCTGTGAGGTGAGGGGCGCTGGTGCTGGGCAGGTAAGGGGTGAGTGGTGCTGGGTGTTTCTGTGTCCTCTGCTGGGTGAGGGGTGCTGAGCTGACTGCTGTGAGGTGAGGGGCGCTGGTGCTGGGTAGGTAAGGGGTGAGTGGTGCTGGGTGTTTCTGTGTCCTCTGCTGGGTGAGGGGTGCTGAGCTGACTGCTGTGAGGTGAGGGGCGCTGGTGCTGGGCAGGTAAGGGGTGAGTGGTGCTGGGTGTTTCTGTGATCTGTGCTGGGTGAGGGGTGCTGAGCTGACTGCTGTGAGGTGAGGGGCGCTGGTGCTGGGTAGGTAAGGGGTGAGTGGTGCTGGGTGAGGGGTGCTGAGCTGACTGCTGTGAGGTGAGGGGCGCTGGTGCTGGGTAGGAAAGGGGTGAATGGTGCTGGGTGAGGGGTGCTGAGCTGACTGCTGTGAGGTGAGGGGCGCTGGTGCTGGGCAGGTAAGGGGTGAGTGGTGCTGGGTGTTTCTGTGTCCTCTGCTGGGTGAGGGGTGCTGAGCTGACTGCTGTGAGGTGAGGGGTGCTGGATAGGTAAGGGGTGAGTGGTGCTGGGCGGAGGGTGCTTTGCTGATTCTTACTAGTCCAACAACTTTAATACAATACTTTAAATAACACTAATTGCTTGATGGTTATATTGCGTCGATTGCACTTTGCCCATACAATTTAAAACTCGGAGCATGAAGTAAAATACATGACATGAAGCATACAGTACCATATACACTGATACTTTCTGCCACGTAGATTACTGCCACAGAGCCTGTCTTTAATAAGCTTTATTACAATAAACACACATTTAAGGAGTTATTTCAATTCTTCAAGGGAAACAATCTCTTTATTTAACTCCAACTTCATTCATAACAAATAGCGCAATTAACCACTGTTTGCATTTAACATGTGAAACGCATTCAGTAGAGCAGCAATTGCTCAGCCCTGACTTACGTTCACTAATAAATTGTGTTTTTTTTCATACATACTGTGTGTGAACTATATATATATGTGCATTAGGGGGGTTATTCAGAGATGGACGCAGATCTTGCTTCCGCAGCTACTCACATGATGGGGGCCACCCAGTACAGCGCAAGGCCGCGCAGCATATGTATGGCGCTGCCCCGTGATGCGTTCACAATTTAATTGTGAATGCATCGATTTGAAGTTGACCCCTGCCTATGCAACCTGTCTGCGCTGGCAGGTGGTCCGGCGCCATTTTTTTCTCGGACTGGCTGCATGAAGCCACCCTGAAAATGGTCCGGACACACCTGCGTTGTCCGGACCGCACCCACTAAAAGTCGTATTGACGCCCCCCTGACGGCATTCACTGTCAAGCACCTTGTGACTGTATTCTTCCAGGATGCGGATGTGTGGTGAAGGGTAGCACACATGCACTACTACCAGCGCGCGTGAACAGACCGCTGCGTACAGATGTGCAGCTGCATTCAGGTCTGAATTGACCCCTGACAGGACTATAGATTTATTGTGAATAACGACAACCGGAGGTGGAGGAAGTGGCAGTGTCGGGAATAACTGGCTGATGTTTTCAGTCTGGCATGTGTCTGAGTACTCACTCAAAGACGCAGAACTAAATTGCACGCAGAAAGATGCCATTTCGGTTGGAGGTTATGGGTGGTAATGGGCGTCGCTAGCAATATGCGGGGTGTTCGGGGTGTGCCACACTCAGCGACTGCGTCTAAAGACGCATTTCCACTGATACAGACGCCCATGTTCAAATGGAGAATCTGCCACTCCATAGGGCTGGTGAAATCTTCGATAGTGTGAAACCGATGGTGTGTCATAATGCGCACAGTAATGGATTAGCGGGCACAGAAATGGACCCTTGGCTGCGGCATTAGCATAAAGACACAGTTGTGGCTTCAGCAAAAGACGCAGTAGCGGCTACTACCGCACCCACTTCTGAAGCAGTGTTAGTAGTGTCTACTTTACTACAGAACAACAGAGGCCCCAGGTGTACACATTCTGCACCTCTAGACCTTTAGGGCCATTATTAATCTATTGTGTTTTACTGTTGTCTTGAAGGGTGGGAATAGAATGTAGGGTTAGGCTTTGACAGGGCTGATAACTACTTATTTCACTGCATGATATGACATCAGCCAATAGAATGAGAGCAGAGTGAAAGATTGGTAATGGGGTCTGGTGTGGGGTCTGCATGGCTGACTAGCCCCCAGGATTATGGTCAGCATTGCATCCTAGCCACCAGGATTTAGGGACCATTGTATTCATAATTCAGCAGTAATGGGAGGTGGTGGTGGTGGTGGCAGGGGGGGGGGGGGGGGGTCGGAGGGTGCTGAGCCAACAGAATTTGAGGTTACCTATTATTATTAGTATTATTATTTTATTTTATATTTTTATTATTTGTATTATTATTTTATAGAGACGTTTTGGTGTTATCCAATTTGAGAAAGGGCCTGATCCTGGGAAACAGTATTACAGAGGCAAAAGTGGCAGTACTGTAAGAGGGACTGAATTGTGGGGGTAGAAGGAGGGCAGAGACAAGGAAGAAACCCAGACAGCAGACGAAAAACAAAAGAGAGGGAGATGTTGTCAATGGAGAGGGAAAGAGAGGGAACCTTGATGGGCGAAAGACAATTACTTCAGTTTTAGAACTCAGGAGGAGATGGCTGACAGACAGCTGGGTGCTGTGGGAGGGGTTCAAAGTGAAGAGATCAATAGGAAAGAATTACATGTGGGTATTGTTGGCATACAGGTGAATTTGGAGGCTAGTTGAAGTAGGAGTGGAGACAGAGATTACTATAGTATATTAGGGTTATCAAAGACAAGTGGGTCCACCAATAAGCATTTGAAGTTCATGTCCAGGTTGGGTCCAAAGCTTGTTGGGGGGACCCAATTTCCTTCCATGCGAACAGTCTTGGTTTTCTTCTGCTCTACTCATCATCCCAATCTACTCCTCCCACTCTACTCATCACACTGTACTCATCGTCCCACTCCAGTCATCATCCCAATTTTTGGAAAGTCCTGGTCTTCTACCGCTATGCTCAGTATCCCACTCTAATACTTCTTCCCTACTCATTGTCCCATTCTACTAATGCTCTACTCATCATCCCACTCTACTCATTATGCCACACTTTGGACAGTCCTGGTCTTATCCCACTTTGACCATTATCCCACTCTAATATTCCTTCCCTACTCATTGTTCCACTCTACACCTCCTGTTCTACTCATCATCCCACTCTACTCCTCCCATTCTACTCATCATACACTCAACTTCTCCAGCTCTACTTATCATCCCATTATACTCCTCCTGCTCTACTCATTGTTCCATTCTACTAAATATCCCACTTTGCTCCTACTGTTCTATTCATCATCTTACTCTACTCATCATCCCACTCTACTCTTCTTGCTCTACTTATTGTCCCACTCTACTTTTCCTACTCTACTCTTTGTCCCACTCTACTTTTCCTGCTCTACTCATCATCTCAATGCTGATATTGAGGATATCACTCAAAGCAGAAGACTCAATAATGGCATTAGAGCAATGGTGCACATGAAAAATGCCTGAGTCAAGTAGTCACTGATGTTATCTTTTTATGAGCAAGAGAAGCTTTGAGTGTCCCTACATGTTGGTAACTGTACTGAATATTTCTTATACTTTTATAGCTAATGTGCTTACATTTGAAAAACAGGCTCATAGATTAATGACCTCAACCCTTACATACAGCAGACCCTCCAACATGACCCGACCCACTAGGTACAAAATGCTCTGTTCCTGGACTTCCCTCTTAATTTATGATTTCCATCACCTGTGTTGAACTAGTTAAATGATAAGAAAGCTGTTTCTTCACAGGTGATGGCAATAATAAATTTAGAGGGAAGTCCAGAAACAGAGCATTTTGTACCTAGTGGGGCGGGTCATGTTGGAGGGTATGATACAGTAGATTGACTGTGGAAGTGGACGGTCACAGTGTCAGTCCAGTCTATGCACACAAGTTGCAGTGGTTATACTGACCACGGACGGGTTGAACAGACTTTCTGTCTTATATCCATACTTGCCTACCTGACCCTCTCCATGAGGGAGAAAATTCTCTGTTCCTGGACTTTCCTGGTAATGTATGATTGCCATCACCTGTGGTGAGCTAGTTAATTGATAAGAAAGGTGTTTCACCACAGGTGATGGCAATCATACATTACCAGGAAAGTCCTGGAACAGAGCATTTTCTCCCTCATGGAGAGGGTCAGGTAGGCAAGTATGCTTATATCATACCTCCCAACAAGACCCTCTCCAGGAGGGACAACATGCTCTGCTCCTGGACTTCCCTCTTAATTTATGATTGCTGGCAACTGTGTTGAACAGGTGAATGGATAATAAAGGTGTTTCACCACAGGTGATGGCAATCATACATTAAGAGTGAAGTCCAGAAGCAGAGCATTCTGTCCCTCCTGGAGAGGGTCATGTTGGGAGGTATGTTATATGTGTCCAGTACTGGGATCCTACAGCTGTCTCTCCAGCTAATAGACCAAAGCAAGATCTCACTGAACCAGAGGTTCTCAAAAGCGGTCCTCAAGGCACACAACTGTCCAGGTTTTAGGTATATCCAATGATCAGCACAAATGGCTAAATCAAATTGACTGAGATGCTAATTAAGTCACCTGTGGCCAAGCATAGATATACTTAAAACATGGACTGTTGGGGTGCCTTGAGGACTACGTTTGAGAACCTCTGCACTAAACCAAATAGACAAATTGACAGTTTATCCAAGGTGACTTTCATCCATGCACGGCGAGCGTTCCTGCCCCTTTTCACAGAAGTGCGCAATGTAACATTCAGAATCTTATGTAATGGGAAATTAAATGAATTAAATGGCTGGATACCTTTGTGGTAGACATTCACCCCTGCCATAGACAGACAATGTCCCAGCAATGACGCTGTGAGAATTCTTGCATCTCTCTTGGCAACAGTTTATAAATGTTCTCTTCATTTTATTACAAATTAAATCATTGTCTGCACCTATGCTTTTCCCGCTGACTCTTCAGATGTAATTGAGCTCAACTGTGTCTTATAATAGCCGAAAAAGTAATTATTTATTTACAGTTGTAATTACACTTTCAAGTGTAGCATAGATATATAAATTGACTAGCAATAAAAGCCCTTTTGTTTCCATAGTGATTATGGAATAAAAAAATATACTTTTCAAGTCTAAGCAATCAGATGGACTACAGAAGCAGATAATACAATTGTGGAAATATGCATTAATTATATTTAGTAAGCCATTATTTACCATAGGCATGCTAATGAATTAACATCTAAGCTGTTGGTCTTTCCTGCATAAAGGGGGTTATTCAGGGTTGTTAGCAAACCAGAAAAACACACTAATGGACAAAACTGTGCTGCTCTGCAGGTGGGGTAGATGTAACATGTGCAGAGAGATTTAAATTTGTATTTGGATGGGTTATATACAGTTTCAGACCCTCCAACATGACCCGACCCACTAGGTACAAAATGCTCTGTTCCTGGACTTCCCTCTTAATTTATGATTTCCATCACCTGTGTTGAACTAGTTAAATGATAAGAAAGCTGTTTCTTCACAGGTGATGGCAATAATAAATTAAGAGGGAAGTCCAGAAACAGCATTTTGTACCTAGTGGGGTGGGTCATGTTGGAGGGTATGCAGTTTCTGTGTATGACATACCTACCAACATGACCCTCTCCAGGATGGACAGAATGCTCTGTTCCTGGACTTCCCTCTTAATCTGTGATTTTTGTCACCGTGTCAAACTAGTTATTTGATGAGAAAGGTGTTTCAACACAGGTTATAGCAATCATTGGGGCACATATATTAAGCCTGGAGAAGTGATAAAGCAGTGATAACTGCAAGGTGATAATGCACCAGCCAATCAGCTCCTAACTGTGAATTTACATATTGGAGCTGATTGGCTGGTGTGTTATCACCGTGCACTTATCATTGGCTTAATACATCTGCCCCTTTTATTGGGAGAAAAGTCCAGGAACAGAGCATTTTGTCCCTCCTGGAAAGGGTCATGTTGGGAGGTATGGCCAGTGCTGAAAGTAGGGTGGTACGGGGTGGTACCGAGCACCATTAAGAAATATGGTGGTGGTATGCAGTACCACCAGCCCACCACTGGGGAATCATTTATAAGGGGCATTTTTGTGTGTGGGACATAAAATGGTGTGGCATAATATGTAATAGGCATTACGGCGTGTGGTATAATGTGTAGTGGGTGTTACTGTGTGTGGCATAATGTGTAATGGGTGTTACGGTGTCTGGCATAATGTGTAATGGGCATTACGGTGTGGGGCATAATGTGTAATGGGCATTACGGTATGGGGCATAATGTGTAATGGGCATTACGGTGTTTGGCATAATGTGTAATGGGTGTTACTGTGTGTGGCATAATGTGTAATGGGTGTTACGGTGTCTGGCATAATGTGTAATGGGCATTACGGTGTGGGGCATAATGTGTAATGGGCATTACGTGTGGGGCATAATGTGTAACGGGCATTACGGTGTTTGGCATAATGTGTAATGGGTGTTACTGTGTGTGGCATAATGTGTAATGGGTGTTACTGTGTGTGGCATAATGTGTAATGGGCATTACGGTGTGAGGCATAATGTGTAATGGGCATTACGGTGTGGCATAATGTGTAAGGGGCATCACGGTGTGTGGCATAATGTGGACATACGCCTATTGTCATGTAGCCTCTCCCCTAGTTTTGTGTGACCACGCCCCCTCATGACATGTGACCATGCCCATTTTTACTATCAGTACCACTAAGAAAACATTTCTACTTGTACCACTGGGTATGGCATGGTAAATACTGGCTGCTTAATTTTGACACTGCAATTTAGATTTTAGTTTGAACACACCCCACCCAAATCTAACTCTCTCTGCACATGTTACATCTGCCCCCCCTGCAGTGCAGCATGGTTTTGCCCATTAGTGTGCTTTTTTGGTTTGCTGACAACTCTGAATAACCCCCAAAATCCTGATGTGCATGCATGTATCATGTAATGGTCAGAATCCTAACACTTGCTGAGATTGTATTTGTCAGATTACAGCCGCAGTACTTGTATCTTTATGTATGTTGTAGATGAAAAGTGGTAATAATCAGCATTGTAATTATAGGTGTGCGGCGGCTCTCTGAACGCAGCACATACAAACTATTGAGACCAAGAGGCAATATCAGTATTGATGATGAGACCCTACCCAGATTTTGCTATGCAGGCTGGGTAACATGTGGTATTCACTTTCTGAACAATTGGCGCCTGTGCAGTAGCGATGATTTAGTCAGCTGTGCCAACATCAACATTGCATTCAGTGTATGTCCACACTCATGGTAACTACAGATGTTTTGCTTCCGACAGTGTCATAAATGTTGATGTTCTGATATTTAAGAAATCTGTAACAACGATGGCGTCTTTTGATGTCCCGTCCCTGGTTTTCAGTCATTTAGAAAGCAGATTTTCTAAATGGGCACAGAAGTTTAGAGAGCAATCACATACCTCCCAACATGACCTCTCCAGGAGGGACACAATGCTCTGCTCCTGCTCTTCCCTCTTACTGTATGATTACCATCACCTGTGCTGTACCCCAATACTGACCCTGTGCTCATACCTATGTCATACCTCCCAACATGACCTCTCCAGGAGGGACACAATGCTCTGCTCCTGCTCTTCCCTCTTACTGTATGATTACCATCACCTGTGCTGTACCCTAATACTGACCCAGTGCTCATACCTATGTCATACCTCCCAACATGACCTCTCCAGGAGGGACACAATGCGCTGCTCCTGCTCTTCCCTCTTACTGTATGATTACCATCACCTGTGCTGTACCCTAATACTGACCCAGTGCTCACACCTATGTCATACCTCCCAACAAGACCTCTCCAGGGGGGACACAATGCTCTGCTCCTGCTCTTCCCTCTTACTGTATGATTACCATCACCTGTGCTGTACCCTAATACTGACCCAGTGCTCATACCTATGTCATACCTCCCAACATGACCTCTCCAGGGGGGACACAATGCTCTGCTCCTGCTCTTCCCTCTTACTGTATGATTACCATCACCTGTGCTGTACCCTAATACTGACCCAGTGCTCATACCTATGTCATACCTCCCAACATGACCCCCTCCAGGAGGGACACAATGCTCTGCTCCTGCTCTTCCCTCTTACTGTATGATTACCATCACCTGTGCTGTATCCTAATACTGACCCAGTGCTCATACCTATGTCATACCTCACAACATGACCCTCTCCAGGAGGACACAATGCTCTGCTCCTGGACTTCCCTCTTACTGTATGATTACCATCACCTGTGCTGTACCCTAATACTGACCCAGTGCTCATACCTATGTCATACCTCCCAACATGACCCCCTCCAGGAGGACACAATGCTCTGCTCCTGGACTTCCCTCTTACTGTATGATTACCATCACCTGTGCTGTACCCTAATACTGACCCAGTGCTCACACCTATGTCATACCTCCCAACATGACCTCTCCAGGAGGACACAATGCTCTGCTCCTGCTCTTCCCTCTTACTGTATGATTACCATCACCTGTGCTGTACCCTAATACTGACCCTGTGCTCATACCTATGTCATACCTCCCAACATGACCTCTCCAGGAGGACACAATGCTCTGCTCCTGCTTTTCCCTCTTACTGTATGATTACCATCACCTGTGCTGTACCCCAATACTGACCCAGTGCTCATACCTATGTCATACCTCCCAACATGACCTCTCCAGGAGGACACAATGCTCTGCTCCTGCTCTTCCCTCTTACTGTATGATTACCATCACCTGTGCTGTACCCCAATACTGACCCAGTGCTCATACCTATGTCATACCTCCCAACATGACCTCTCCAGGAGGACACAATGCTCTGCTCCTGCTCTTCCCTCTTACTGTATGATTACCATCACCTGTGCTGTACCCTAATACTGATCCAGTGCTCATACCTATGTCATACCTCCCAACATGACATCTCCAGGAGGACACAATGCTCTGCTCCTGCTCTTCCCTCTTACTGTATGATTACCATCACCTGTGCTGTACCCCAATACTGACCCAGTGCTCATACCTATGTCATACCTCCCAACATGACCTCTCCAGGAGGGACACAATGCTCTGCTCCTGCTCTTCCCTCTTACTGTATGATTACCATCACCTGTGCTGTACCCTAATACTGACCCTGTGCTCATACCTATGTCATACCTCCCAACATGACCCTCTCCAGGAGGGACAGAATGCTCTGCTCCTGCTCTTCCCTCTTACTGTATGATTACCATCACCTGTGCTGTACCCCAATACTGACCCAGTGCTCATACCTATGTCATACCTCCCAACATGACCTCTCCAGGAGGGACACAATGCTCTGCTCCTGCTCTTCCCTCTTACTGTATGATTACCATCACCTGTGCTGTACCCTAATACTGACCCAGTGCTCATACCTATGTCATACCTCCCAACATGACCTCTCCAGGAGGGACACAATGCTCTGCTCCTGCTCTTCCCTCTTACTGTATGATTACCATCACCTGTGCTGTACCCTAATACTGACCCAGTGCTCATACCTATGTCATACCTCCCAACATGACCCTCTCCAGGAGGACACAATGCTCTGCTCCTGCTCTTCCCTCTTACTGTATGATTACCATCACCTGTGCTGTACCCTAATACTGACCCAGTGCTCATACCTATGTCATACCTCCCAACATGACCTCTCCAGGAGGGACACAATGCTCTGCTCCTGCTCTTCCCTCTTACTGTATGATTACCATCACCTGTGCTGTACCCTAATACTGACCCAGTGCTCATACCTATGTCATACCTCCCAACATGACCCTCTCCAGGAGGGACAGAATGCTCTGCTCCTGCTCTTCCCTCTTACTGTATGATTACCATCACCTGTGCTGTACCCCAATACTGACCCAGTGCTCATATCTATGTCATACCTCCCAACATGACCTCTCCAGGAGGGACACAATGCTCAGGTTTAAGGATAAGAAAGGCGTTTCAGCACAGGTGATGGCAATCATACATTAAAAAGGAAGCACATGAGCAGAGCATTCTGTCCCTCCTGGAGACGGTCATTCAGACCTGATCGGTCGCTAGCGTTTTTTGCAGCGCTGCGATCAGGTCAGAACTGCGCATGCGTATGCACCGCAATGCGCAGGCGCATCGCACGGATACAAAGCGGATCGTTGCTGTGCAATGGGATTTTCAAAGAATCCATTTGCACAGCGGATCGCAAGGAGATTGACAGGAAGAAGGCGTTTGTGGGTGGCAACTGACCGTTTTCTGGGAGTGGTTGGAAAAACGCAGGCGTGCCTAAGCATTTGTAGGGCGGGTGTCTGACGTCAATTCCGGGCCCGGACAGGCTGAAGTGATCGCAGCGGCTGAGTAAGTTCTGAGCTACGCAGAAACTGCACAAAGTTTTTTTGTAGCGCTCGGCTGCAGATGCGATCGCACATTTGCAAAGCAAAAATACACTCCCCTATGGGCGGCGACTATCTGACGGCAGCAGTGCAAAAATCCCCATGCGAGCGATCAGGTCTGAATTAGGCCCCATGTTGGGAGGTATGCAATCTGCACCCTAAAGAGAGGCATTGAGCAGTATATGCAGATATTTATACATGAGTTTGAGCTGCACCCCGAGGAGAGTGAGACTCTGCATGGAACAGTCGCCCCTGAGATCTCCCCTCCTGTTGTTCGGCACACGTCATGAGATGTTTCAGAAGTAAGATTTGGGGATAAACCCATTTTCAGCAGTTTTGTAATCTACATAATTATTCTTCATGTGTAAGATGACAGAGATTGTGCAAGACACCGGAGAAATGTCAGGAGCAGATCTGATTAAGCAGAAGCCCCCGTTGCCTCTGCGCTTTGTCTGATAAAAGCCGGGAGATGGGCACAGAAGGTGATAAGTGATTTAAAAATGGTGACCAGATGGCATGGTATTCACTGGGACATATTGATGCCAGTCCTTCCATGCCAATTGCAATCAAAATGTGTTTTGGTCTGCAACCAACTATCTCGCTCTGAATAAGCAAATATATAACGGACGCTGCCAGTTTCTTCTACTGACTGTCAGTGCCGGAGGCCCCCAGTGACCAGAGCCTACATAACACGTCGGCACCCATGTCTAAATGCTAATTGTGGGCATGATTACACAGTATGCTCAGTCACATCCAGAACTGGCTATGTACATTACATGTTACAGGTAATAAGGAATGAAGTGGAATTTTGGGAATCGTCTGCTCTTCTCTCCTCTTCATATTGTTATGAGGGGCATCAGTATGAAACCGCTACAAAGTGCATGGATGATAGGCAGGCCGAAATACAGCGGAGACTGCCACAGTCGTCGGAGCTCAATTCATGCCCTTGTACACATATACACCCAGGCAGACTTACATCTCTCTGACACGCCGGAGTTTTATGACCAAATGGACCGATCAGGGTCATTCTGATATACAGTATGCAATGAAAACTAAGGGGCTTATTCAGCCCCAAACGCTGTTCTGATTCACTCACACTTGATGATGGTTTTGGGACAGCATATGTGCTGGGGCCGCAGTCTGCATGTGTCACATGTGTAACCGTGCTCTCTACATGGGGTGGGTATGGGATCCTGGCAGTCAGAATAGCCCCTAACCCTAAATCTCCCCCTAATGAATAACCCTAACCAACCCCCGCAACCTAACCCTTAACCCTAATGCCTAACCCCAGCCCCCACCCCCAACCTATCCCTAACCCTCCCTAGCATACTTACATTTAGGATTCCAACCGCCAGGATTCCAGCATCGGGATTCCAATGCCAGTCTTATGAATGCCACATCCCTTCCGACGGGATCATGCCCAAATGTATATACTGCTGCACCTCACCTGTGTATAATGCCCACATGTATATACTGCTGCACCTGTGTATAATGTCCACATGTATATACTGCTGCACCTGTGCATAATGTCCATATGTATATACTCTGCACCTGTGTATAATGCCCACATGTATATACCACTGCACCTGTGTATAATGTCCACATGTATATATTGCTGTACCTGTGTATAATGCCCACATGTATTAACTGCTGCACCAGTGTATAATGCTCACATGTATATACCACTGCACCTGTGTATAATGTCCACATGTATATACTGCTGCACCTGTGTATAATGCCCACATGTATTAACTGCTGCACCAGTGTATAATGCTCACATGTATATACTGCTGCACCTGTGTATAATGCCCACATGTATATAGTGCTGCACCTGTGTATAATGCCCACATGCACTCTTTGGTTAATATATTGTGTGTAAATCTAGTACTAGCCAGTGCCTCCTGAGCTATTTACCTCACCGCATGTCCCTGGTTGGGATGCATACTACATCCCCTGTACAATGCAGCTTCATTGACAATCTGCAG
Source organism: Pseudophryne corroboree (assembly GCF_028390025.1). Classification (NCBI taxonomy): domain Eukaryota; kingdom Metazoa; phylum Chordata; class Amphibia; order Anura; family Myobatrachidae; genus Pseudophryne; species Pseudophryne corroboree. Next base: position 467,015,303 of record NC_086451.1, read on the forward strand.
ATGTTCAGGTGAGGAGATGGGACCGTTGATCAAAACAAAAATGTGGATCTGTTTGCAGCATGCCAAAGCCAGAGACTGCATCTTCCGACACCTTTGTTGTGGTGGACATTCCAAGTAACCGTAGGGTTAATCAGATGTCCTACACATGGCTGCAATGTTGGTCAGAGGCTGCCAGTGGATCAGAGAAGCCGGAAGTAGGAGTCTTTTTACTCAAAGTTTAATTCAGCTACAAAGCATCTATTCAAGTGAGTATATCAGGGACGTGCGGTGGGGTGAGGCAGGTGAGGCAGAGCCTTTCCTGTCATACTAACGTTTGTGCCAGAGTTTTGACTGCGTAAAGTAAAAGTATATGAAAAATACAAAAAATATGTTTGAAATTTCTTCTTTGTATTATTCTAATCATTTTTATAGCCAAAACTCTGGAGTAAAAAGTCTATGGCAGGTGAGGCAGTGCCTCACCTGGCTAACGTCTCCGCACATCTTTGATCAAAACTCACCAAAGTTCCAGGAGTTTAAACTGCTGCACCTGTGTATAATGCCCAGATGAATATACCGCTGCACCTGTGTATAATGCCCAGATGTATATACTGCTGCACCTGTGTATAATGCCCAGATGGATAAACTGCTACACCTGTGTATAATGCCCAGATGGATATACTGCTGCACCTGTGTATAATGCCCAGATGTATATATTGCTGCACCTGTGTATAATGCCCAGATGTATATACTGCTGCACCTGTGTATAATGCACACATGTATATACTGCTGCACCTGTGTATAATGCCCACTTGTATATACCACTGCACCTGTGTATAATGTCCACATGTATATACTGCTGCACCTGTGTATAGTGCCCACATGTATATACTGCTGCACCTGTTTATAATGCCCAGATGTATATACTGCTGCACCTGTGTATAATGCCCAGATGTATATACTGCTGCACCTGTGTATAATGCCCAGATGTACGCTTTGGCTCATATATTGCATGTAAATCTGGCTCTGGTGCTAGCCAGTGCCTCCTGAGCAATTTACCTCCCCGCATGTCCCTGGAGTATATAATATATATTTGTCTGGCCAGAAACATTTTAAAACTTTGTATCATAATTGTGAAACAACTACTGTATATAAGGGGCGTTATAAGAGAGGAGAGGACATGTGCAGGCCCCTCCTCCCTGGCAGTGCAGTATGTCCAGACGCCATGTTCCTGAGGACATTTCTCCATGGCACAAGTACAGATAATGACCGCAACTCCATTTTCCAAGTGACTTCTGTCCCCGGCGCGGGACTCTGGAAAGGTAAGTATACTTTTATGGGTGCAGGATGTGCGGTGTAGGCAGGGCCGGTTCTGGCTGCGGTTGCGCCCCGGGCAAAACTACAGGGGCGTGGCTTCACACGGGGCGTGGTCAGTAACGCCCCCATTTGTCCCCCCTGTAGCGCCGCTGGAATAAAAAAAAAAAAGTATACTTACTATCCCCATTCCTGATCCAGACCGCTGCAGACAGCCGCCAGCACCGCACCTCTATTCGATCAGCATAGACACTAGAGGTCAATTATGACCCCTAGTGTCTGTGCCACAATGCTGTGCGGTGCGCGATGACATCATCGCGCACCGCACAACAAAGGTCCCCTTCATGAAGGGAAACTAGACGCGTAGCGTCTGGTTCCCTTCAGAGCGGGGGACCAGCGGGGGGCACAGTGGCGGGGGTGACAGCGGGGGGCACAGCGGCGGAGGGGGGGCACAGTAGCGGATCTTGCCACGGTGCTGCGCCCTCCGGATTGTGCCGGCGCCCTCCGGAAGGCGGCGCCCCGGGCAAAAGTCCTGCTTGCCCGTGGCAAGATCCGCTACTGGGTGTAGGCCCCCCGATACCATAGACCCTTTTACCATCAATATTGGGATTTTTTTGGGGGGAAAGATTGTGGACATATTTATAGTATCATTTTTGTATTTAGAAGTGTATGTTTTTTTTTATATGTTGCACTTCAAGTGATTATTAATATATGTAAAAAAAAAAAACCTTATTCCTATGAGCCGTTGTCTAGTGGGTAACCAGCGCTGCCTTTTCTCATTTCTATTACAAGGTAGGGGAGGGTTTCTACTATGGAGGTCATTCAGACCTGATCACTCGCTTGCATTTTTTGCAGCACTGCGATCAGGTCACAACTGCGCATGCGTTTGCACCACAATGCGCAGGCGCGTCACACAGGTACAAAGCGGAGTGTTGCTGTGCGATGGATTTTATGAAGAATCCATTCGCACAGCCGATCGCAAGCAGATTGACAGGAAGAAGGCGTTTGTGGTAGTGATGAGCGGGTTCGTATCCTCGGGATCCGAACCCCCCCGAACTTCACCCATTTTACACGGGTCCGAGGCAGACTCAGATCCTCCCGCCTTGCTCGGTTAACCCGAGCGCGCCCGAACGTCATCATCCCGCGGTCGGATTCTCACGAGATTCGGATTCTATATAAGGAGCCGCGCGTCTCCGCCATTTTTCACTTGTGCATTGGAGATGATCGTGAGAGGACGTGGCTGGCATCCTCTCAGTTTCTATGTTCAGTGGGCTGCAAATTGTGCTGCAAATATCTGTGCTCAGTGTGCTGCAAATATCTGTGCTCAGTGTGCTACAAGTGCAAATATCTACGTTCTCTGCCTGAAAAACGCTCCATATCTGACTGTGCTCAGTGTGCTGCAAATATCTGTGCTCAGTGTGCTAATTGCTTTACTGTGGGGACCAGCAGTATTATATAGTAGGAGGACAGTGCAGAGTTTTGCTGACCAGTGACCAGTGACCACCAGTATTATACGTTCTCTGCCTGAAAAACGCTCCATATCTGTGCTGCACTGTAGTATACAGTAGGAGGACAGTGCAGAATTTTGCTGACCACCAGTATAACTATATATATAGCAGTACGGTACAGTAGTCCACTGCTCTACCTACCTCTGTGTCGTCAAGTATACTATCCATCCATACCTGTGGTGCATTTCAGTTTTGCACAGTTTGCTGACCACCAGTATATACTATATAGCAGTACGGTACAGAAGGCCACTGCTCTACCTACCTCTGTGTCGTCAAGTATACTATCCATCCATACCTGTGGTGCATTACAGTTTTGCACAGTTTGCTGACCACCAGTATAACTATATATAAGCAGTATGGTACCTCTGTGTCGTCAAGTATACTATCCATCCATACCTGTGGTGCATTTCAGTTTTGCACAGTTTGCTGACCACCAGTATATACTATATAGCAGTACGGTACAGAAGGCCACTGCTCTACCTACCTCTGTGTCGTCAAGTATACTATCCATCCATACCTGTGGTGCATTTCAGTTTTGCACAGTTTGCTGACCACCAGTATAACTATATATATAGCAGTACGGTACAGTAGTCCACTGCTCTACCTACCTCTGTGTCGTCAAGTATACTATCCATCCATACCTGTGGTGCATTTCAGTTTTGCACAGTTTGCTGACCACCAGTATATACTATATAGCAGTACGGTACAGAAGGCCACTGCTCTACCTACCTCTGTGTCGTCAAGTATACTATCCATCCATACCTGTGGTGCATTTCAGTTTTGCACAGTTTGCTGTCCACCAGTATAACTATATATATAGCAGTACGGTACAGTAGTCCACTGCTCTACCTACCTCTGTGTCGTCAAGTATACTATCCATCCATACCTGTGGTGCATTTCAGTTTTGCACAGTTTGCTGACCACCAGCATATACTATATAGCAGTACAGTACAGAAGGCCACTGCTCTACCTACCTCTGTGTCGTCAAGTATACTATCCATCCATACCTGTGGTGCATTTCAGTTTTGCACAGTTTGCTGACCACCAGTATATAATATATAACAGTATATAATCGTCTGAGGAGAAGCGTAAACTTGCCAATGTGCCATTTACGTCACGGAGTGGTAAGGAACGGCTGAGGCCCTGGCCTATATTCAAGGCTAGTGGTTCAGCTTCATCTGAGGATGGAAGCACTCATCCTCCTGCTAGAAAACAGTAGGCCACTGCTCTACCTACCTCTGTGTCGTCAAGTATACTATCCGTCCATACCTGTGGTGCATTTCAGTTTTGCACAGTTTGCTGACCACCAGTATATAATATATAGCAGTACGGTACAGTAGGCCACTGCTCTACCTACCTCTGTGTCATCAAGTATACTATCCATCCATACCTGTGGTGCATTTCAGTTGTGCGCAGTATATATAGTAGTAGGCCATTGCTATTGATATATTACTGGCATATAATTCCACACATTAAAAAATGGAGAACAAAAATGTGGAGGGTAAAATAGGGAAAGATCAAGATCCACTTCCACCTCGTGCTGAAGCTGCTGCCACTAGTCATGGCCGAGACAATGAAATGCCATCAACGTCGTCTGTCAAGGCCGATGCCCAATGTCATAGTAGAGAGCATGTAAAATCCCAAAAAATAAAGCTCAGTAAAATGACCCACAAATCTAAATCAAAATCGTCTGAGGAGAAGCGTAAACTTGCGAATGTGCCATTTACGTCACGGAGTGGCAAGGAACGGCTGAGGCCCTGGCCTATATTCAAGGCTAGTGGTTCAGCTTCATCTGAGGATGGAAGCACTCATCCTCCTGCTAGAAAACTTAAAAGAGTTAAGATGGCAAAAGCACAGCAAAGAACTGTGCGTTCTTCTAAATCACAAATCCCCAAGGAGAGTCCAATTGTGTCGGTTGCGATGCCTGACCTTCCCAACACTGGATGGGAAGAGGTTGCGCCTTCCACCATTTGCACGCCCCCTGCAAGTGCTGGAAGGAGCACCCGCAGTCCAGTTCCTGATAGTCAAATTGAAGATGTCACTGTTGAAGTACACCAGGATGAGGATATGGGTGTTGCTGGCGCTGGGGAGGAAATTGACAAGGAGGATTCTGATGGTGAGGTGGTTTGTTTAAGTCAGGCACCCGGGGAGACACCTGTTGTCCGTGGGACGAATATGGCCATTAACATGCCTGGTCAAAATACAAAAAAAATCAGCTCTTCGGTGTGGAATTATTTCAACACAAATGCGGACAACAGGTGTCAAGCCGTGTGTTGCCTTTGTCAAGCTGTAATAAGTAGGGGTAAGGACGTTAACCACCTCGGAACATCCTCCCTTATACGTCACCTGCAGCGCATTCATCATAAGTCAGTGACAAGTTCAAAAACTTTGGATGACAGCAGAAGCAGTCCACTGACCACTAAATCCCTTCCTCTTGTAACCAAGCTCCTGCAAACTACACCACCAACTCCCTCAGTGTCAATTTCCTCCTTACCCAGGAAAGCCAATAGTCCTGCAGGCCATGTCACTGGCAATTCTGACAATTCCTTTCCTGCCTGGGATTCCTCCGATGCATCCTTGAGTGTAACGCCTACTGCTGCTGGCGCTGCTGTTGTTGCTGCTGGGAGTTGATCGTCATCCCAGAGGGGAAGTCGGAAGACCACTTGTACTTCTTCCAGTAAGCAATTGTCTGTCCAACAGTCCTTTGCTAGGAAGATGAAATATCACAGCAGTCATCCTGCTGCAAAGCGGATAACTCAGGCCTTGGCAGCCTGGGTGGTGAGAAACGTGTTTCCGGTATCCACCGTTAATTCACAGGGAACTAGAGACTTGATTGAGGTACTGTGTTCCCGGTACCAAATACCATCTAGGTTCCATTTCTCTAGGCAGGCGATACCGAAAATTTACACAGACGTCAGAAAAAGAGTCACCAATGCAGTTGTACCCAATGTCCACTTAACCACGGACATGTGGACAAGTGGAGCAGGGCAGACACAGGACTATATGACTGTGACAGCCCACTGGGTAGATGTATTACCTCCCGCAACAAGAACAGCAGCAGCGGCACCAGTAGCAGCATCTCGCAAACGCCAACTCGTTCCTAGGCAGGCTACGCTTTGTATCACTGCTTTCCATAAGAGGCACACAGCTGACAACCTCTTACGGAAACTGAGGAACATCATCGCAGAATGGCTTACCCCAATTGGACTCTCCTGAGGATTTGTGACATCGGACAACGCCACCAATATTGTGCGTGCATTACATCTGGGCAAATTCCAGCACGTCCCATGTTTTGCACATACATTGAATTTGGTGGTGCAAAATTATTTAAAAAATGACAGGGGCGTGCAAGAGATGCTGTCGGTGGCCCGAAGAATTGCGGGCCACTTTTGGCATTCAGCCACCGCGTGCCGAAGACTGGAGCACCAGCAAACAGTCCTGAACCTGCCCTGCCATCATCTGAAGCAAGAGTAGGTAACGAGGTGGAATTCAACCATCTATATGCTTCAGAGGATGGAGGAGCAGCAAAAGGCCATTCAAGCCTATTCTTCTGCCTACGATATAGGCAAAGGAGGGGGAATGCACCTGACTCAAGCGCAGTGGAGAATGATTTCAACGTTGTGCAAGGTTCTGCAACCCTTTGAACTTGCCACACGTGAAGTCAGTACAGACACTGCCAGCCTGAGTCAGGCTTTTGCAGGAGAAGCTGGAGACATTGAAGGAGGAGCTAAAACAGAGCGATTCCGCTAGGCATGTGGGACTTGTGGATGGAGCCCTTAATTCGCTTAACCAGGATTCACGGGTGGTCAATCTGTTGAAATCAGAGCACTACATTTTGGCCACCGTGCTCGATCCTAGATTTAAAACCTACGTTGTATCTCTCTTTCCGGCAGACACAAGTCTGCAGAGGTTCAAAGACCTGCTGGTGAGAAAATTGTCAAGTCAAGCGGAACGTGACCCGTCAACAGCTCCTCCTTCACATTCTCCCGCAACTGGGGCTGCGAGGAAAAGGCTAAGAATTCCGAGCCCACCCGCTGGCGGTGATGCAGGGCAGTCTGGAGCGAGTGCTGACATCTGGTCCGGACTGAAGGACCTTCCAACGATTACTGACATGTCGTCTACTGTCACTGCATATGATTCTGTCACCATTGAAAGAATGGTGGAGGATTATATGAGTGACCGCATCCAAGTAGGCACGTCAGACAGTCCGTACGTATACTGGCAGGAAAAAGAGGCAATTTGGAGGCCCTTGCACAAACTGGCTTTATTTTACCTAAGTTGCCCCCCCTCCAGTGTGTACTCCGAAAGAGTGTTTAGTGCAGCCACTCACCTTGTCAGCAATCGGTGTACGAGGTTACTTCCAGAAAATGTGGAGAAGATGATGTTCATCAAAATGAATTATAATCAATTCCTCCGTGGAGACATTCACCAGCAAATTCCTCCAGAAAGTACACAGGGACCTGAGATGGTGGATTCCAGTGGGGACGAATTAATAATCTGTGAGGAGGGGGATGTACACAGTGAAAGGGGTGAGGAATCGGACGATGAGGAGGAGGTGGACATCTTGCCTCTGTAGAGCCAGTTTGTGCAAGGAGAGATTGATTGCTTCTTTTTTGGTGGGGGCCCAAACCAACCAGTCATTTCAGTCACACTTGTGTGGCAGACCCTGTCGCTGAAATTATGGGTTTGTTAAAGTGTGCATGTCCTGTTTATACAACATAAGGGTGGGTGGGAGGGCCCAAGGACAATTCCATCTTACACCTCTTTTTTCTTTAATTTTTCTTTGCATCATGTGCTGTTTGGGGACTATTTTTTAAATCTGCTATCCTGTCTGACACTGCAATGCCACTCCTAGATGGGCCAGGTGTTTGTGTCGGCCACTTGGGTCGCTTAGCTTAGCCATCCAGCGACCTTGGTGCACCTCTTTTTTTCTTTGCATCATGTGCTGTTTGGGGACTATATTTTAAATCTGCCATCCTGTCTGACACTGCAGTGCCACTCCTAGATGGGCCAGGTGTTTGTGTCGACCACTTGGGTCGCTTAGCTTAGCCATCCAGCGACCTTGGTGCACCTCTTTTTTTCTTTGCATCATGTGCTGTTTGGGGACTATTTTTAAATCTGCCATCCTGTCTGACTTTCAGTGCCACTCCTAGATGGGCCAGGTGTTTGTGTCGGCCACTTGGGTCGCTTAGTTTAGTCACACAGCTACCTCATTGTGCCTCTTTTTTTCTTTGCATTATGTGCTGTTTGGGGACTATTTTTTTGAAGTGCCATCCTGTCTGACACTGCAGTGCCACTCCTAGACGGGCCAGGTGTTTGTGTCGGCCACTTGGGTCGCTTAGCTTAGTCATCCAGCGACCTCAGTGCAAATTTTAGGACTAAAAATAATATTGTGAGGTGTGAGGTGTTCAGAATAGACTGAAAATGAGTGGAAATTATGGTTATTGAGGTTAATAATACTATGGGATAAAAATGACCCCCAAATTCTATGATTTAAGCAGTTTTTTAGGGTTTTTTGTAAAAAAAAACCCGAATCCAAAACACACCCGAATCCGACAAAAAAATTTCAGGGAGATTTTGCAAAAACGCGTCCGAATCCAAAACACGGCCGCGGAACCGAATCCAAAACCAAAACACAAAACCCGAAAAATTTCCGGTGCACATCACTAGTTTGTGGGTGTCAACTGACCGTTTTCAGGGAGTGGTTGGAAAAACTTAGGTGTGTCCAAGCGTTTGCAGGGCGGGTGTCTGACGTCAATTCCGGTCCCGGACAGGCTGAAGTGATCGCAGCGGCTGAGTAAGTCCAGACCTACTCAGAAACTGCACAAAGTTTAGTTGTACCGCTCTGCTGCACGTGTTTGCACACTTGTAAAGCAAAAATACACTCCTCTGTAGGCGGCGACTATCTGATCGCAGCGCTGCAAAAAAAAACCTAGCGAGCGATCAGGTCTAAATTAGGCCCCATATGAGAGAGGATTCATCATGTAACACATGGATGAAGGTGCAATGCATTTGTTACATGTAAGTAAAATGGTCCTCATTATGGACACGATTTTGTGGTAAGTGTGTACGGCGTCATGCTGACAGGAACTGGGCACATTTGCCACTATTGTGTGGAGGACCGCATCTACTGTAGGTCACAGCTGGCACTTGGCATCTAGACAAACATGCGGTCACTATATGTATTTTATTCGTTGTAACTTGTGCCCATTTTGCAGCTCCAGCCCCCACCTGTGCGCAGTACACATAAAAATGGGTGTTTCCGTGGGTATTCCGCAAATAACCTTTAATAATTGTGCCCCTTTCAGTTAGCTGAAGGCGGCAAGTTTGCGCCTGAACTAGCCACGTTGCGATGCGAGGTATACATTTATTGTCATGCAGAGAGGATAGTGTGAAGGAAACATATGCTTTGTTTTCACACAATTTACAATTGTGGCAAATGTGTGACCTTTAGCAGACATTGCTCCTAGTTCTGAAGCCCACAGTGTGACATGTCACTACACAGGACGGCAAAGTGGAAATACACCTGGAAGGCTATATTGCCGGAAAAGCCTGATAGGGGGGATGCGACCGATGGTGGAATCCCAACTCCACTCGGGAGACTGGCACTGGAACACCGACAGCCGACATCCCATAGGTAACGGTTAGGGTTAGTGCCCAGGGGGGAGAGTTAGGGTTTGGCACGAGTGAGGGCTAGAGCCCTAGTAGCCATCCCCGTAGGGTTAGCCCTATCCGCCACTCCCAGAGGGTTAGGGCAGGGGAGTGGGGTAAAAATACTTAACACCTCCGATGTCAAGATCTTCAAAGTCGGCGACCGGGTTATCACACCAAACCCTGCCACCAAATGCTGCAAAACTCAGGGCCTAATTCTGAGTCGATCGCAGCAGCAAATTTGTTAGCAGTTGGGCAAAACCATGTGCACTGCAGGTGGGGCAGATGTAACATGTGCAGAGAGAGTTAGATTTGGGTGGGGTGTATTCAAACTGAAGTTTAATTTGCAGTGTAAAAATAAAGCAGCCAGTATTTACCCTGCACAGAAATAATATAACCCACCCAAATCTAGCTCTCTCTGCACATGTTATATCTGCCCCCCCCCCCCCCCCGCAGTGCACATGGTTTTGCCCAACTGCTAACAAATTTGCTGCTGCGATCACCTCTGAATTACCCCTTCAATTCATTCAAAACTTTGTCTCTGCAACTCTCCTGTGGTTGTTACATTACAGTGGGGGGGGATGATGATGATGACGACAACAGCAATGGGATTTTATTTATTTTATTATATATATTATATATATATTATATATATATTATATATTATATATTATTATATATTATTATTTATTATTTATTATATATTATATATTAATATATTATTATATATTATTATGATACTATTATCGGTGATAAATAGTAATAAATAATAATAGACTGACTGACATTACTTATATCCTCTTGCAATGTATTACACGTTGGTGCCTGATTGTTTTTTTGTTTGGTTTTTTAATCAATTTTTTGATGCTTTAGGTGCAGGGCCGGTTCTGGGGCTCTCTGCGCCTCGGGCGGCAATATGGGCGTGGCTTCGTACAGGGGGCGTGGTCATTTACGCCCCCTGTACAGACTGAAATGATGTGCGGTGCGCGATGATGTCATCGCGCACTGCACACCAAAGGTCCTCTCCACGAAGGGAAACTAGACGCGTACGCGTCTAGTTTCCCTTCACAGCGGCAGCGGGGGGCACAGCAGCAGCGGATCTTGCCCTGGTGCGGCGCCCTCCGGATGTCGCCCTGCGCCCTCTGGAAGGCGGCGCCCCGGCCAAAAGTCCTGCTTGCCCGTGGCAAAATCCGCTACTGTTTAGGTGTTTTCTTGAAAACAACCAAAACTTAAAAAACTAAATATCTATGGTAAGTAATTTATGTAGCTAAACAAAAAATAAATTTTGACTTCTGCACTTACTATGCCCAAAACTGTGTAAATGGCTAGTTATAAGGCGCTATAGATTTAGCCATATGACACATCAGTGACAGCTGAAATCCCGCGCCCTAATAATAACCCTCAACCCGAATGTCGGTGGTGACATTTACTCACTGCACAAAACTGCTACTTCTAGATCACTGGTTGATGCGTTATGGCGGGGCCGTTAGGATAAATGACAACGTGGGCCGCCTGCTGGAACCTGGCACAGTGAGAAGGTTTATAGGTATTAGGGAGCTGATACAATGGAAGATAAGAGTTAGTGAGGTGCCCTGAATGCAGCATTATCTGTGGATTGCTGCTGAAGCTGGAGGATACGGTACACTAATGCATTCACAGGTGCGATCCCATGCACAGCGTATATGTGCAATTATGCAAATGACACAGACTCCTGGATTTCTACTGAGGTACATGCCAGCAGCTTCCCAGATCCAAGCAACAGCGTACAAACATGCAGTGGCGGTTGCAGATCCTTTGATATCCGACTCCCTAAGAAACCACATATTTGCGCAGAATGTGCGCAAGAATTTGGATGCTGGTGCCATATTTTGTGCGTACGGGATTGCAGCTGTAGGCTGAGACATGCCCCAGAAGTAATCACGACACACCTGTGTTTTCTGCCACTGCTCCCTGTTACCTGCCCCAAACAGTCTCTGACTGTCAATCAATAAATCCTCACTGGGAGCGGCATCGCTAAATTACCTTGTCGCGTTTGCAGCGCAGCGATCAGGTGAAAAAATTGCATTTCTGTGCATGCGTATGCACCGCAATGCGCACACGCGACGTACGGGTACAAAGCTCTTTGTGGTTGTGCTCAGGTTCTAGCGAACTTTTCCTTCGCACTGGCGGCCGCAAGAAGATTGTCAGGAAGGGGGCGTTTCTGGGTGTCAACTGACCGTTTTCAGGGAGTGTTTGCAAAAAACGCAGGCGTGTCTGAAAAAATGCAGGCGTGGCTGGGCGTTCGCTGGGCGGGTGTATGACATCAAATACGGACCGGAATAGGCTGAATTGATCGCAAGCGCTGAGTAGGTTCAGAGCTACTCTGAAACTGCACAAACTGTTTTTGTAGAGCTCGTCTGCACATGCGTTCACACTTCTGCTAAGCTAAAATACACTCCCCAGTGGGAGGCGGCATAGCGTTTGCACGGCTGCTAAAACTAGCTAGCGAGCGATCAACTCGGAATGATCCGCATTATGCGCTGATTCCCCATAGATCTCAGCATCCCTTTGGTTTAATGCACAAAATTCCAGCTTGTGACACATTTACTAGAGGAATGCAAGAAAGGAGAACACAACAACATAAATGCTTAAATGAAACAGATTGCAGATGACTATAACAAAGCTCATGAAGGAACATGGACAGCATTTAAAATCTTTACCTAAGATGCTCTTTTGCGACGGCAAATAATACCCAAGAACACAGCTTAGATATGTCATACATACATACATACATACATCCAATGGGGCAGATGGAGAGTCAGAGGTTAAATGTGCGCACATTTCTCAAAACATACAAACACGCACATATGCAGAACTTTTTGCATGCATGTAGCTCTGCATGCCACTGTATGTGGCTGGCTTTCTACACGTTATCCTCACCAGAGAGTATATACTGCATGCTTATTTGCTGGTCTGCATTCATGTGAGCGCAATTTGCTTAAATGAGAACGCTCCTCCACATCCCCAAGCGCTTACTCGCTTGTCGAGGTCATTGCGCCCAAACTACGTACATCTCTGCATGGCTACAATTGTTCACGTTCATTTCCTGAGCATATGCAGCGCAAACTCCTGCAAGATACACTACGCAATTGGCGCACAATCCACCCCAGTGCGTTTACTTTGCAGATTTGTCTGCCTTTATGAATCATCCCTGATTCCTTATTAATTATAATATTCCGTCATCTTTTTCCTAAATACAGTATATCTCAATATACGGCACGTGTTGTTGAAACACAGTTAATTTAAAAGATTACATTTAATCCATTGTTTTATTTGAATTTGCAAATCTTAGTTTAAGTAGAATATGTTTTATGAAAGCGGAGTCTCTGAGTTGTATGTTGGGATTAAATCAGATTCCTCATTTGCCAATGACGCATTATCCACAGTGTTTCTAAACTATAGTCTAGAATGGTCTTCTGTAAGGCTCAGACCCGGTCCTCACAACCCCAAACAGCTCCCATTTCCCAGGTCACCCAGCAGGAGCACAGGTGTATATTACTCGCTGACACATTTGTACATTTTGATGGCTCTAGAAGATATCTCTTCCATTTAAGCCACTTACAGTATAAAAGCTTCTGTGATGCCTAGGCTACTCTGACTTGATTTTAAGAGGTCAAATCTAATCTCACCAGCCACCCAACCTTGGCTCAATTCGTATGACTTCCTATTATGTTGCCCAGATAATGAAAATATTACACGGTCGAGGGGGGAGCGCCAAAATGTCATTATTTTACCAACAGGTCACACACTGCGCTGTGTCAGAGATACCGCCACCCTTGACCTGAAAGCCAATAATAATCCATATTTGCAACTCGGATAAATCGCCCCTTTTACCCATGACAGCAACGAGTGATATGTGTGCAGACGGCCCATCACACACCTTATATACCCACCAAGCCAGTGCACGACATGTGACGTACTTGATGGGCTACACGCTGCTGACGTCATATGTAGGAGGTGTTGATAATAATGTTACTCGACCGTGTATTTTTATTCATTATTCTTTAATAGTTTTGAGCAGTGAATGAGATAATTGTGCCAGACAAATATACACTGCTCAGAAAATAAAGGGAACACTTATACAACACAATGTAACTCCAAGTCAATCACACTTCTGTGAAATCAAACTGTCCACTTAGGAAGCAACACTGATTGACAATCAATTTCACATGCTGTTGTGCAAATGGAATAGACAACAGGTGGAAATTATAGGCAATTAGCAAGACACCCCCAATAAAGGAGTTGTTCTGCAGGTGGTGACCACAGACCACTTCTCAGCTCCTATGCTTTCTGGCTGATGTTTTGGTCACTTTTGAAAGCTGGCGGTGCTTTCACTCTAGTGGTAGCATGAGACGGAGTCTACAACCCACACAAGTGGCTCAGGTAGTGCAGCTCATTCAGGATGGCACATCAATGCGAGCTGTGGCAAGAAGGTTTGCTGTGTCTGTCAGCGTAGTGTCCAGAGCATGGAGGCGCTACCAGGAGACAGGCCAATACATCAGGAGACGTGGAGGAGGCCGTAGGAGGGCAACAACCCAGCAGCAGGACCGCTACTTCCGCCTTTGTGCAAGGAGAAACAGGAGGAGCACTGCCAGAGCCCTGCAAAATGACCTCCAGCAAGCCACAAATGTGCATGTGTCTACTCAAACGATCAGAAACAGACTCCATGAGGGTGGTATGAGGGCCCGACGTCCACAGGTGGGGGTTGTGCTTACAGCCTAACACCGTGCAGGACGTTTGGCATTTGCCAGAGAACACCAAGATTGGCAAATTCGCCACTGGCGCCCTGTGCTCTTCACAGATGAAAGCAGGTTCTCACTGAGCACATGTGACAGACGTGACAGAGTCTGGAGACGACCAAGGAGAACGTTCTGCTACCAGCAACATCATCCAGCATGACCGGTTTGGTAGTGGGTCAGTAATGGTGTGGGGTGGCATTTCTTTGGGGGGCCGCACAGCCCTCTATGTGCTCGCCAGAGGTAGCCTGACTGCCATTAGGTACCGAGATGAGATCCTCAGACCCCTTGTGAGACCATATGCTGGTGCCATAGGCGTGCGCACGGGGGGTGCCTGGTGCGCACAGGCACCCCCTAATGCCCGGCACCCCCTGCACTCCACGCCTGCTACTACAGCAGCACGCACAACACACGAGGATCGGATTGCCTGTTGCCCTGTAACACCCCCTCCCGTTGCGCCAGACAACCAGTCAGACTCACAGGCCGCCTCGCGATGTGACGCGCTGACGTCACACCGCACGCCCACTCTCCCTTTCTCCCCCGCCCTGCGCTCCTGTCCTCCCGCCTGCGCTCCTCAGTCTCTACTCAGTCTCTACGCTGCCATTACAAGGACACACGCCAGCAGGACAGTGAGGGGACTGGGCACAGCTGAGCTGAGCCTGCCTGATTCTGACACAGAGAGTAAGTCACCGCTCACTGAGTGCTGCAGGGGCCAACCATGGGGGGAGGGGGGGGGGGGGAGGGGAGCGGGATACTTTTCTGTATATAAAAAAAGGAAGGGTTACCTCATGAGATATATAATATATATATATATAAATGTATATATAATATATATATATGTGTGTATATATATATATATATATATATATATATATAAAATATTAGCTGTGCCAAGCATTCAGTAGTTTCCTGAGTGCACCTATAAGCTATAGGTGCACTCAGTAAACCACTGATTGCTTGACTCAGCTAATAGATATAGATGTAAATAGATATGCATAGATAGATAGATGTATATATGTGTGTGTATGTATGTATGTATGTATGTATGTATACATATATAAATATAAATCTGTATTGGGGCACCCGGACACCAATTCTCGCAACAGCTGGAGGTTTGACATCAAAATTGATGTCAAATTTCCTGCTGTTGTGAGAATTGGTGTCTGGGTGCCAGCTATACAGATTTCTATTTTGAGGTTTCTTGCTGTGGAGTCATTAGGAGGGCACCGGCAAAGGTATTTCTTACTGGGAGTGCTGCTTCCATCCTCATCTTAGCAGGACACTCCAATCCATATACAGATGAACGTTTCATTTTACTATATTAAAATGTCGTATGTCCTGACAAAATTTTATCTTTTTATTGTGTAAGGGGCACATCTACAGTGGGCATTGTGTAAGGGGCCCAACTACTGTGTGGGCATTGTGTAAGGAGCACTACTACTATGGGGATTGTGTAAGGGGCACAACTGCTGTGGGTATTGTGTGTAAGTGGCAGTAGACACCGAATGAAGGGAGGTGGAGGCTGAGGCACAGAACGAAGGTGGACAGGCTAAGAGACAGAGTGAAAGATACAGATTGAAGGGGGGCAGGCTGAGAGACAGAGTAAAGGGTGGGAGGCAGAAAGGCACAGAGTGAAGAGGGGAGACTGAGAGACACAAAGTGAGGTGGATTGTGAGAGATGCATGGCAGGGAGACACAGGCGGAAGGTGATGATGTGGATGAGAGACGACACAGGGAGGGGATAATGGTGTGGCTGCGATACGATGCAGGGAGGGGAGGAGATGGTGTGGTAGTGAGACGCAGGCAGAAGATGAGTGTGGCTGAGAGACACAGGGAGGAGATGATGGTGTGGCTGAGAAATGCAGAGGACAGTAGGTGATACAAGTCTGGTTGAATCTCTGTTGCATGATGATGATCTTGGTTATATTCCTGCACAAACAGGCATCTTCTGGACCATGTAATCTCATACATGACTTGTGATCGCCGACTGAAGACGCCGTCTGCCCAGGGAGGACATTTCTTCTGAGATTCCCCATTGAGAGAAACCACCATATAGGTAAGGTGCATATGGAATGGAAAGGAATGCTCCCAGAGTGATGAGAAACAGGTATCGTGTCATATTGACACTCCCCTATTTGCAGTGGCCAGGCCTAGTGGCGTCGAGACAGGTGGGGAGAGGGTACAAATTACCTGGGCCCAGGTCTGATAGAGGGGCCCAGGTCCACGCCTCCTTTGATTAGGCCATGCCCCCTGAAAAGTACCTGGGTCCAGCCAGGCTCTCTACTACCCTGGCTTGGAGGCATGCCATGCTTCTGTGAGTGGGTGCTTCTGATGTGCTAGACATGCCCCCAATGCCATGCCCTCAGCACGCTGTGGTCACACCTCCTCCAGTGTGGGCAGGGGGGCCCAGGAAGTTGTTGTACCAGGGCCCAGAATTTCTCTTGGCTACCCTGACCAGGCCTCTTGTGTTATGTATTTTATATTGCTTTGAGTGTCAATAGGCGCTGCTAGACATGCCCAGTAGGTGGTGCTAAACATGCCCCTCCGACCGTGCACCCCCTAATAAAATGTTCTGCGCACGCCTATGGCTGGTGCGGTTGGCCCTGGGTTCCTCCTAATGCAAGACAATGCTAGACCACATGTGGCTGGAGTGTGTCAGCAGTTCCTGCAAGACGAAGGCATTGATGCTATGGACTGGCCCGCCCGTTCCCCAGACCTGAATCCAATTGAGCACATCTGGGACATAATTTCTCGCTCCATCCATCAACGCCACGTTGCACCACAGACTGTCCAGGAGTTGGCGGATGCTTTAGTCCAGGTCTGGGAGGAGATCCCTCAGGAGACCATCCGCCACCTCATCAGGAGCATGCCCAGGCATTGTAGGGAGGTCATACAGGCACGTGGAGGTCACACACACTACTGAGCCTCATTTTGACTTGTTTTAAGGACATTACATCAAAGTTGGATCAGCCTGTAGTGTGTTTTTCCACTTTCATTTTGAGGGTGACTCCAAATCCAGACCTCCATGGGTTAATAAATTTGATTTCCATTGATAACTTTTTGTGTGATTTTGTTGTCAGCACATTCAACTATGTAAAGAACAAAGTATTTAATAAGAATATTTCATTCATTCAGATCTAGGATGTGTTATTTTAGTGTTCCCTTTATTTTTTTGAGCAGTGTATTTATTAATTATTTATTAACTATGTGCCAGTGACGTTATATCTATGTTCAATGTACAGTACTTCTTTATTTTGTTCTGACAGGACAGATAGTCCAACCCAAAGATTATGCCTTAAAGCAGGCATGTCCAAACTGTGGCCCTCCAGCTGTTGAGAAACTACACATCTCAGCATGCCCTGACAAAGCTTTAGCATTCTCTGATAGCAAAACTGTGTCAGGGCATGCTGGGATATGTAGTTTCACAACAGCTGGAGGGCCGCAGTTTGGACATGCCTGCCTTAAAGCAATCTCACCGGCAAGAGCCACCTACAATATTTTTTATGTTTTTTTGGCTGCTGTTGTATGTGTGAACTCGCAGCTTATGTCTGAAGATTTGAATGCAGAACACTGGAAAAGTGGGATAACAAATTGTGAATCATGGTGGTCATAACGAGTTGTTCGTCGCAAGCTGCTTTTAGCAGCTTTGCACACGCTAAGCCGCCGCCTACTGGGAGTGAATCTTAGCTTATCAAAATTGCGAACGAAAGATTCGCAATATTGCGAAAAAACTTCTTTGTGCAGTTTCTGAGTAGCTCGAGACTTACTCTTCCAGTGCGATCAGTTCAGTGCTTGTCGTTCCTGGTTTGACGTCACAAACACACCCAGCGTTCGCCCAGACACTCCTCTGTTTCTCCAGCCACTCCCGCGTTTTTCCCAGAAACGGTAGCGTTTTTTCACACACTCCCATAAAACGTCCAGTTTCCGCCCAGAAACACCCACTTCCTGTCAATCACACTCCGATCTCCAGAACTTAGAAAAAACCTCGTAATGCCGTGAGTAAAATACCAATCTTCATAGCAAATTTACTTGGCGCAGTCGCAGTGCGAACATTGCGCATGCGCAATTAGCGGAAAATCGCTGCGATGTGAAGAAAATTACCGATCGAACAACTCGGAATGACCACCCAGACCATTTTCCTGTGATTTTGCATTTGGGGCCTAATTCTGAGTTGATCGCAGCAGCAAATATGTTAGCAGTTGGGCAAAACCATTAGGGTCATTCCGAGTTGTTCGCTCGGTATTTTTTTCTCGCAATGGAGCGATTAGTCGCTAATGCGCATGCGCAATGCCCGCAGTGCGACTGCGCCAAGTAAATTTGCTATGCAGTTAGGTATTTTACTCACGGCATTACAAGGTTTTTTCTTCGTTCTGGTGATCGTAATGTAATTGACAGGAAGTGGGTGTTTCTGGTCGGAAACAGGCCGTTTTATGGGTGTGTGCGAAAAAACGCTACCGTTTCTGGGAAAAACGCGGGAGTGGCTGGAGAAACGGAGGAGTGTCTGGGCGAACGCTGGGTGTGTTTGTGACGTCAAACCAGGAACGACAAGCACTGAACTGATCGCAGATGCCGAGTAAGTGTGGAGCTACTCAGAAACTGCTAAGAAGTGTCTATTCGCAATTTTGCTAATCTTTCGTTCACAATTTTGATAAGCTAAGATTCACTCCCAGTAGGCGGCGGCTTAGCATGTGCAAAGCTGCTAAAAGCAGCTTGCGAGCGAACAACTTGGAATGACCCCCCATGTGCAGTGCAGGGGAGGCAGATATAACATGTACAGAGAGAGTTAGATTTGGGTGGGGTGAGTTAAATCTGCAATCTAAATTGCAGTGTAAAAATAAAGCAGCCAGTATTTACCCTGCACAGAAACAAAATAACCCACCCAAATCTAACTCTTTTTGCACATGTTATATCTGCCTCCCCTGCCTGCCCGCACCAAGAACCGCTCCTGATTGTTGGCTTACAGCCTTTTCCCTTAATTGAAACACATATAGTTACATTGGCCCTCATTCCGAGTTGTTCGCTCGGTATTTTTCATCGCATCGCAGTGAAAATCCGCTTAATACGCATGCGCAATGTTCGCACTGCGACTGCGCCAAGTAACTTTACTATGAAGAAAGTATTTTTACTCACGGCTTTTTCTTCGCTCCGGCGATCGTAATGTGATTGACAGGAAATGGGTGTTACTGGGCGGAAACACGGCGTTTCAGGGGCGTGTGGCTGAAAACGCTACCGTTTCCGGAAAAAACGCAGGAGTGGCCGGGGAAACGGTGGGAGTGCCTGGGCGAACGCTGGGTGTGTTTGTGACGTCAACCAGGAACGACAAGCACTGAAATGATCGCACAGGCAGAGTAAGTCTGGAGCTACTCTGAAACTGCTAAGTAGTTAGTAATCGCAATATTGCGAATACATCGGTCGCAATTTTAAGAAGCTAAGATTCACTCCCAGTAGGCGGCGGCTTAGCGTGTGTAACTCTGCTAAATTCGCCTTGCGACCGATCAACTCGGAATGAGGGCCATTATTTTTTCTTAAATTGGAATGTACATTTTTCTTTGGTTTGGGTTTTCTCTTTTTATTTTTTTATTTTTTTTTTAATTCTCTTCTGCATAAGTTTTAACAACTCAATTTTTATCCCTGTGAACAGAGTTTCGATAATGGACTTCTAAAAGCGCAAATTGTTCCTGAATCAAAGTTTATGGTGATTAAACAGGAATAAGTGGATGTCTTCATCAGCTTATTATTTCCTCTAACACTGCGCTAATGCAAGTGTCATCTATACCCACTTATAGTACTTAGTGCCAAGGTGCATGCAATTAATTTAAAATAGAATGCATTAAAAGCCATTTTTATTTATTTATTGGTTGATTTCAGATTCCACTGATCTTGTTTTATTTAAAGACTTGCTGCCATTAGGTAGCTAATCTAGCTACAAAGCAATTTGTGCTACAGAAAGGGATTTAAAGAGCAAGATTAATATCAGTGTCAGAATTTTAGACCCACGTGATGTCTTCTGATCGGGGATTAAGAAATACATTCAATTTGCTCTAATATAATAGCTACAAAATATAGCAAATAAGGCAATAACAGAAGTACAATTGTCTGTATGTAAATAATCATATTTACAGTAAATTATATTATTATTAAAGTTTTATAACAACATGGGCCGGGTATAGATTTGTTCCATGGAACCGCTACCACTAAAATTGTAACAGCAACATACTGGCAATGTTATTACAATGTATCATGGGGGCCATTCCGAGTTGTTCGCTCGCAAGCGGATTTTAGCAGATTTGCTCATGCTAAGCCGCCGCCTACTAAGCCGCTAAGTGAATCTTAGCATCTTAAAATTGCGAACGATGTATTCGCAATATTGCGATTACACACCTCGTAGCAGTTTCTGAGTAGCTTCAGACTTACTCGGCATCTGCGATCAGTTCAGTGCTTGTCGTTCCTGGTTTGACGTCACAAACACACCCAGCGTTCGCCCAGACACTCCTCCGTTTCTCCGGCCACTCCTGCGTTTTTTCCGGAAACTGTAGCGTTTTTTCCCACACGCCCATAAAACGGCCTGTTTCCGCCCAGTAACACCCATTTCCTGTCAATCACATTACGATCGCCAGAACGATGAAAAAGCCGTGAGTAAAAATCCTAACTGCATAGCAAATTTACTTGGCGCAGTCGCAGTGCGGACATTGCGCATGCGCATTAGGCGGAAAATCGCTGCGATGCGAAGATTTTTACAGAGCGAACAACTCGGAATGACCTCCCATGTGTTAGTTACCATTGTGCCTGTTTCCAGACTATACAGACAGAAATGTGCTGAATGTAACATGATAGGAATACTTACCTTCTCATGGTTGGTGAGGCTGCAGTCCAGGGGGTAAATTTACTAAATTATAACAATATTATAGGTCACCAACGGGTTCTGCAACCATACAGAGTACAGATCATTCATCTCAGAGGTGACTAATATTTATAATGATTTATAGTTAGAGGTGAGGCACGCTAATTCTGTATAATACAATATATACTACACGATACATACAGTATATAAACGGTGGAGTCACATTATTATGACCACCAGCTAATGGCCGGAGTATCCGCCGTGTGCAGCACGGACAGCAGCTAGACGGGCTGAACTGTCATGTTAGACACACGTCTGGCAGCCCCCAGGTTCATTGTGACGGTGAGCTGCTCCGCTGTAGCGCGTCGGACGGCCCTCACGCACCTTCGTAGCCGACGTTCACCTCTCACTTCAATGCCACGTGGTGCTGCGCAATGGTGCCATTTGTCCAGTCATGAAACACCTTCACCGCAGCAGCACGCCAACAGCTCACACACTGCACTGTGTCAGAAATACCACCACCCTTGGCCCGAAAGTTGATAATCAGCCCTTTATGCAACTCGGATAAATCACCCCTTTACCCATAACAGGAACGAGTGATATGTGTGCAGACGGCCTATCGCACCTTATATACCCACCAAGCCAGCGCACGACACGTGACGTACTTCATGGGCTACGCGCTGCCGACGTGAAATGTAGTAGGTAGTCATAATAATGTGACTCAACCATAATTTAGTAAGTTATACCATTTGTATTGATATATCAATGTTACTTGACCGTGTAATACACCATGGGGGTCATTCCGAGTTGATTGCCTGCTGCCGTTTTTCACTGTGCAACGATCAGCTCAAAACTCTGCAAAACTGCGCATGCATATGCACACAAATGCGCAGGTGCGTCGTTCGGGTACAAAGCGGATCGTTGCTGAGCGATGGATTTAACGAAGAATCCATTCGTACAGCTGATTGCAAGGATATTGACAGGAAGAAGGCGTTTGTGGGTGGCAACTGACCGTTTTCAGGGAGTGGTTGGAAAAACGCAGGCGTGTCCAGGCATTTGCAGGGCGGGTGTCTGACGTCAATTTTGGGACCAAAAAGACTGAAGTGATCGCAAGGGCTGAGTAAGTCCAGACCTACTCAGAAACTGTACAAAATGTTTTTGTAGAGCTCGGCTGCAAAGCCGTTTGCACACTTGCAAAGCAAAAATACCCTCCCCTGTGGTCGGCGACTATGCGTTTGCAAAAAGTAGCTAGCAAGCGATCAACTCGGAATGACCCCCCATATACTGTACAATACACACAGGGGCGTAAGGAGGGCGGTTCCGGTGGAGCTCGAGCTCCAGGCGCCCAAGACAGTACAGGGCGCCGCAGCTCGACTCCGCCAGAACCTCCTACTGGCCGCACGGAGCTCGCAGCTGTCAGTCACTGACAGCTGCGAGCCTGAGCAGCGTAAGCTCTCTACCTCCCTCCCTCCTCCCCTCCACCCCTCCGCGCTCCGTAATGCACCGGCGTCTGACGTCAGACGCCAGACGGATGGAGACGCGCCGCGGCCAGACTGCACAGGACTGCGGAGACGGAGCAGCAGCAACGGCAAGCAGGAGCGGGGCAGGTGAGTATTGTTTTTTTGTTGTTTTTCTTTCGTGTGTGTAAGCGGCGCTACCAGGGGGCACAAACCAGGGGGCACAACTACTGGGGGCACAGCTACAGGGGGCACTACTACTGTGGGCAAATCTACAGGGCGCACAACTACTGGGGGCAAATCTACAGGGGTCACAGCTACAGGGGGCACTACTACTGTGGGCAAATCTACAGGGGGCACAACTACGGGGGGCAAATCTACTGAGGGTACAGCTACAGGGGGCACAACTACTGGGGGCAAAGCTACATGGGGCACAGCTACTGGGGGCAAATCTACTGAGGGCTCAGCTACAAGGGCACAACTACAGGGGGCACAGCTACAGGGGGCACAACTACTGGGGGCAAATCTACTGAGGGCACAGCTACAGGGGTGCAACTACAGGGGGCACAACTACCGGGGTCAAATCTACAGGGGCACAACTACTGGGGCAAATCTACAGGGGGCACAACTACTGAGGGCACAGCTACAGGGGCCACAACTATGGGGGGCTCAGCTACAGGGGGCACAGCTACAAGGGGAACAACTACTGGGGGAACAACTACTGGGGGCAAATCTACAGGGGCACAACTACTGGGGCAAATCTACAGGGGGCACAACTACTGAGGGCACAGCTACAGGGGCCACAACTATGGGGGGCACAGCTACAGGGGGCACAGCTACAAGGGGAACAACAACAGGGGGTACAACTACCGGGGTCAAATCTACAGGGGCACAACTACTGGGGCAAATCTACAGGGGGCACAACTACTGAGGGCACAGCTACAGGGGCCACAACTATGGGGGGCACAGCTACAGGGGGCACAGCTACAGGGGGCACAGCTACAAGGGGAACAACTACAGGGGGCACAACTACCGGGGTCAAATCTACAGGGGGCACAGCTACAGGGGCACAACTACTGGGGCAAATCTACAGGGGGCACAACTACTGGGGGCAAATCTACTGAGGGTACAGCTACAGGGGTCACAGCTACAGGGGGCAAATCTACTGAGGGCACAACTACAGGGGGCAAATCTACAGCTGGCACAGCTACAGGGGTCACAACTACTGGGGGCACAACTACTCCGGACACAGCTACAGGGGGCACAACTACTGGGTCCATAACTAAAGGGGGCATAACTGTGGCCATGCCCCTTCCCTATGAAGCCATGCTCCTTTTTTTTGCCGTGTGCCTTCGGCGCGCACTATGTTTCACCTAGGGGGGTGTGTGTGGGAGGGGGGGGCGCCAAAGGAAACTTTCGCTCTGGGTGCCACAAGGTCTAGAACCGGCCCAGGTGGCCACGCCCCCAATTCAGTACAGGGGCGGGGGGCACCGAAACATACCTTGCTCCAGGCACCATGACACTTTGCTACACCTCTGAATACACACAGTATATAATAAAACCTTTTTATAGTAAATACTGAAGTGATAACATCAAAGCTCAATGATTATTCAGATGTTATTTACAGGATGTTTTATATTTATTAGCATCAGTTGTATATAATATTAATGTCTTTGACTAGTGATGTCTGCTACTGACACAGACAAGAATATATGGTTATCTATACCGCATATATAATGATACTGTATACATGAGATAAGGTAATGTGGGACATTTATAGACGTCATTCTATAAGTAACCGGTTGTACAGTGAGCAACCAATCACAATCTGTCTTTAATCAAGTAGAGTTGAGAAATATAAGGCAATATCTGATTGGCTGTAATGTTTTCCACAGTTAAGTGTAAAAAGGTTTTCATAAATTTCCCAAGATCAATAACTGTACAATAAATATAACAAACCCAATGACTCCGATGACAGGTCCTCATAGCTCCAACACTATCTCCAACCAATAAATCTCATTGTGTTATTGCTGTAATTCATGTTATTGATTAACAACATTTGATTTTTACATGTAATGTTATGTATGTATGATTATTACAGCTATGATATGTGATATATCTTTTCTGATGAACCTTCATATAGGAGGAGATGTTGCGGAAAGAACAGCCATGAGATGAACGATAAGTGTGATGGGTAAAATCATCAGAATACTGTATAACAAGAAGACAAAGAACTACAGACCGGTAGAGAGAAGAGACTGCAGGACACAGGACGCAGGACACTCAGAGATGGAGAAGAGATTAGAGAGGGCCACCTAGGCTCAGGGTACATCAGTATAGAGACTGCAGGACGCAGGACACTCAGAGATAGAGAAGAGATGAGAGAGGGCCACCTAGGCTCAGGGTACATCAGTATAGAGACTGCAGGACGCAGGACACTCAGAGAAGGAGAAGAGATGAGAGAGGGCCACCTAGGCTCAGGGTACATCAGTATAGAGACTGCAGGACACTCAGAGATAGAGAAGAGATTAGAGAGGGCCACCTAGGCTCAGGGTACATCAGTATAGAGACTGCAGGATGTAGGACACTCACAGATGGAGAAGAGGTGAGAGAGGGCCACCTAGGCTCAGGGTACATCAGTATAGAGACTGCGGGACGCAGGACACTCAGAGATGGAGAAGAGATGAAAGAGGGCCGCCCAGGTGCATGGTACATCAGTATAGAGACTGCAGGACGCAGGACACTCAGAGATGGAGAAGAGATGAGAGAGTGCCGCCTAGGTGCATGGTACATCAGTATAGAGACTGCAGGATGCAGGACACTCAGAGATGGAGAAGAGATTAGAGAGTGCCGCTAGGTGCATGGTACATCAGTATAGAGACTGCAGGATGCAGGACACTCAGAGATAGAGAAGAGATGAGAGAGGGCCACCTAGGTGCATGGTACATCAGTATAGAGACTGCAGGACGCAGGACACTCAGAGATGGAGAAGAGATGAGAGAGGGCCACCTAGGCTCAGGGTACATCAGTATAGAGACTGCAGGATGCATGACACTCAGAGATGGAGAAGAGATGAGAGAGGGCCACCCAGGTGCATGGTACATCAGTATAGAGACTGCAGGACGCAGGACACTCAGAGATGGAGAAGAGATGAGAGAGTGCCGCCTAGGTGCATGGTACATCAGTATAGAGACTGCAGGACGCAGGACACTCAGAGATGGAGAAGAGTTGAGAGAGTGCCACCTAGGTGCATGGTACATCAGTATAGAGACTGCTGGACGCAGGACACTCAGAGATGGAGAAGAGATGAGAGAGGGCCGCCCAGGTGCATGGTACATCAGTATAGAGACTGCAGGACGCAGGATACTCAGAGATAGAGATGAGAGAGGTCCGCCCAGGTGCATGGTACATCAGTATAGAGACTGCAGGACGCAGGACACTCAGAGATGGAGAAGAGATGAGAGAGTGCCGCCTAGGTGCATGGTACATCAGTATAGAGACTGCAGGACGCAGGACACTCAGAGATGGAGAAGAGATGAGAGAGTGCCGCCTAGGTGCATGGTACATCAGTATAGAGACTGCAGGATGCAGGACACTCAGAGATGGAGAAGAGATGAGAGAGGGCCGCCCAGGTGCATGGTACATCAGTATAGAGACTGCAGGACGCAGGACACTCAGAGATAGAGAAGAGATGAAAGAGGGCCGCCCAGGTGCATGGTACATCAGTATAGAGACTGCAGGACGCAGGACACTTAGAGATAGAGAAGAGATGAGAGAGGGCCGCCCAGGTGCATGGTACATCAGTATAGAGACTGCAAGACGCAGGACACTCAGAGATGGAGAAGAGATGAGAGAGGGCCTCCTAGGCTCAGGGTACGTCAGTATAGAGACTGCAGGATGCAGGCCACTAAGAGATAGCGAAGAGATGAAAGAGGGCTGCCAAGACACAGGGTATGTCAGTATAGAGACTGCAGGACGCAGGACACTCAGAGATGAAGAAGGAATGAGAGAGGGACGCCTAGGCTCAGGGTATGTCAGTATAGAGACTACAGGACACTCCGAGATGGAGAAGAGATGAGAGAGGGCCACCTAGGCACAGGGTACATCAGTATAGAGACTGCAGGACGCAGACACTCAGAGATGGAGAAGGAATGAGAGAGGGCCGCCTAGGCTCAGGGTATGTCAGTATAGAGACTGCAGGACACTCAGAGATGGAGAAGGGATGAGAGAGGGCAAACCTAGGCTCAGGGTACATCAGTATAGAGACTGAAGGACACAGGACAATCAGAGATGGAGAAGAGATTAGAGAGGGCCACCTAGGCTCAGGGTACATCAGTATAGAGACTGCAGGACACAGGACAATCAGAGATGGAGAAGAGATGAGAGAGAGCTGCCTAGGCACAGGGTACATCAGTATAGAGACTGCAGGACACAGGACAATCAGAGATGGAGAAGAGATGAGAGAGGGCTGCCTAGGCTGAGGGTACGTCAGTATAGAGACTGCAGGACGCAGGACACTCAGAGATGGAGAAGAGATTAGAGAGGGCCACCTAGGCTCAAAGTACATCAGTATAGAGACTGCAGGACACAGGACACTCAGAGATGGAGAAGAGATGAGAGAGGGCCATCTAGGCTGAGGGTACGTCAGTATAGAGACTGCAGGACGCAGGCCACTCAGAGATGGAGTAGAGATGAGAGAGGGCCGCCTAGGCTCAGGGTATGTCAGTATAGAGACTGCAGGACACTCAGAGATGGAGAAGAGATGAGAGAGGGCCACCTAGGTGCATGGTACATCAGTATAGAGACTGCAGGACACTTAGAGATAGAGAATAGATGATAGAGGGACGCCTAGGTGCATGGTTCATCGGTAAAGAGACTGCAGGATGCAGGACACTCAGAGATGGAGAAGAGATGAGAGAGGGTCACCTAGGTGCATGGTACATCAGTATAGAGACTGCAGGACGCAGGACACTCAGAGATGGAGAAGAGATGAAAGAGGGCCGCCTAGGTGCAGGGTACATCAATATAGAGACTGCAGGATGCCGGACACTCAGAGATGGAGAAGAGATGAGAGAGGGCCACCTAGGTGCATGGTACATCAGTATAGAGACTGCAGGACGCAGGACACTCAGAGATGGAGAAGAGATGAGAGAGGGCCGCCCAGGTGCATGGTACATCAGTATAGAGACTGCAGGACGCAGGACACTCAGAGATAGAGAAGAGATGAGAGAGGGCCGCCCAGGTGCATGGTGCATCAGTATAGAGACTGCAGGACGCAGGACACTCAGAGATGGAGAAGAGATGAGAGAGGGCCACCTAGGTGCATGGTACATCAGTATAGAGACTGCAGTTCGCAGGACACTCAGAGATGGAGAAGAGATGAGAGAGGGCCGCCCAGGTGCATGGTACATCAGTATAGAGACTGCAGGACGCAGGACACTCAGAGATAGAGAAGAGATGAGAGAGGGCCGCCCAGGTGCATGGTACATCAGTATAGAGACTGCAGGAAGCAGGACACTCAGAGATAGAGAAGAGATGAGAGAGGGCCGCCCAGGTGCATGGTACATCAGTATAGAGACTGCAGGATGCAGGACACTCAGAGATGGAGAAGAGATGAGAGAGGGCCACCTAGGTGCATGGTACATCAGTATAGAGACTGCAGGACGCAGGACACTCAGAGATGGAGAAGAGATGAGAGAGGGCCGCCCAGGTGCATGGTACATCAGTATAGAGACTGCAGGACGCAGGACACTCAGAGATAGAGAAGAGATGAGAGAGGGCCGCCCAGGTGCATGGTACATCAGTATAGAGACTGCAGGAAGCAGGACACTCAGAGATGGAGAAGAGATGAGAGAGGACCGCCTAGGCTCAGGGTATGTCAGTATAGAGACTGTAGGATGCAGGCCACTAAGAGATAGCGAAGAGATGAAAGAGGGCTGCCAAGGCACAGGGTATGTCAGTATAGAGACTGCAGGACGCAGGACACTCAGAGATGGAGAAGAGATGAGAGAGGGCCACCTAGGCACAGGGTACATCAGTATAGAGACTGCAGGACGCAGGACACTCAGAGATGGAGAAGGAATGAGAGAGGGCCGCCTAGGCTCATGGTATGTCAGTATAGAAACTGCAGGACACTCAAGAGATGGAGAAGGGATGAGAGGGGGTCACCTAGGCTCAGGGTACATCAGTATAGAGACTGCAGGACACAGGACAATCAGAGATGGAGAAGAGATGAGAGAGGGCCGCCTAGGCACAGATTACATCAGTAAAGAGACTGCAGGAAGCAGGCCATTCAGAGATGGAGAAGAGATGAGAGAGGGCCGCCTAGGCGCAGATTACATCAGTATAGAGACTGCAGGACGCAGGACACTCAGAGATAGAGAAGAGATGAGAGAGGGCCACCTAGGCGCATGGTACATCAGTATAGAGACTGCAGGATGCATGACACTCAGAGATGGAGAAGAGATGAGAGAGGGCCACCCAGGTGCATGGTACATCAGTATAGAGACTGCAGGACGCAGGACACTCAGAGATAGAGAAGAGATGAGAGAGGGCCACCTAGGCGCATGGTACATCAGTATAGAGACTGCAGGAAGCATGACACTCAGAGATGGAGAAGAGATGAGAGAGGGCCACCCAGGTGCATGGTACATCAGTATAGAGACTGCAGGAAGCAGGCCATTCAGAGATGGAGAAGAGATGAGAGAGGGCCGCCTAGGCGCAGATTACATCAGTATAGAGACTGCAGGACGCAGGACACTCAGAGATAGAGAAGAGATGAGAGAGGACCACCTAGGCGCATGGTACATCAGTATAGAGACTGCAGGATGCATGACACTCAGAGATGGAGAAGAGATAAGAGAGGGCCACCCAGGTGCATGGTACATCAGTATAGAGACTGCAGGATGCAGGACACTCAGAGATGGAGAAGGGATGAGAGAGGGCCACCTAGGCGCATGGTACATCAGTATAGCGACTGCAGGATGCAGGACACTCAGAGATGGAGAAGAGATGAGAGATGGCCACCCAGGTGCATGGTACATCAGTATAGAGACTGCAGGACGCAGGACACTCAGAGATGGAGAAGAGATTAGAGAGGGCCGCCTAGGCGAAGGGTACATCAGTATAGAGACTGCAGGACGCTATGTTACAAGACATGTTTAAAAATTAGGAGCTGATTGGCTGCTACTTTATCTCCGTCCACTTTACCACTCTTGAAGGCTTTGCACATCTCCCCCTAAGTCTCCTCCAGGCCCTCAGCAGTCTGAAAGTAGAACGACAAACTGAACAAACATAAGATGTCGGGGCTGTAGCCAAGTCAACATCATCATCATCATCATCATCATCATCATCATCATCATCGTTTGTTATTTATAAGGTACTACAAAACTGTGCTGATCCTAAGAACTCCCAGTCTATAGGGTTCCATGCACAGAGTAGTGATGTGAGACTCCTGTCATACAGTAGTAGCAGCTAGCACTCGTCTGGTCAGCACAGGCCTATTGTCCCTAGGAGAAATGAGGCTTGCAAAAATATCCATCCACACCAGCATGAACCAGGAATGTGCCCATAGCACTAGGTACAGTATATCTCTATATTCCTAGGTGGAGAATGCAGTTTATTTAAAAGAAGTGGTTAAATCATAATTTTTCGAAGGCATACTACAGGTCCCAGCTAAACCAAGATGCCTTTAAGTGGGTGGGTATGCTGACAATTGCAGTACTACAAGCCCCAGCATACCCACAGTTGCCATGACATGATATTACTCACCTAGGTCCTGCGTCTGGGAAGAGGGGGATCATCTTCGATGGTTCTACGCATGCCCATCATGAAAGAGAAAGCCACATTGGCCAATGACTTGTTCCTTACTGAGCACCGCTTACGTGAATGAGAAACAACCAGCATCTCGCTTCTGTTCATACCGTGGGGTTACATCCACTGTCTCAGGTCAGAGTAGAAGAAATCCCTACTGTAATACATAGAAGTCATGCATCCAGGCAGGGCTGCCATCAAAAAATATGGGGCCCAGAACTGACAAAATAGATAGGACCCCTCCCTCCCAAAAAAAGATTCTGCCGCAGTGTTCCACCCATATGTGATGTCATACAGTGTGACTTTACATATAGGTGGAGTGTAGTGGACCTACAGGAACGGTTTACAGAGAGATGATGCGCAGATAAGGCTTGTTTTAAGAAGTCCTTGCGCAACAGACTGCTGCTGATTCACAGCTCTACAGGTAGGAGCCAGGGGTGGGCCCCCCTCTCTGTAAGGGCCCAGGACACGAGTCCCCACAGTTCCCCCCTGATGGCTGCCCTGCATCCAGGGCTGGCCCTGCAGAGCCAGCCCTAACCAATATGATACCCTAGGCAAGATTTTAACTGGTGCCCCCTAGCACCGCCGCTAGTTCTGCAGGAGATGCCTGGCATGAGTCAGCTGGCAGCTCTGCTAACGTCGGGCGCCTTTTGTTTATGAAAATACATCTTATTTCCATTACTATGTGGCTAGGATGCACAAGCAGCTTCTGCTGATTAAAATGATATGCAGCATGCCTATATTCTGTGTGCGACTGCGGCTGTATCTGCATACGAAATGCTACATTACAGTGATTTCCAGGAATACACTGCAATGTAGCATTTCATATGCAGATACAGCCGCAGTCACACACAGAATATAGGCATGCCGCATATCATTTTAATCAGCAGAAGCTGCTGGTGCCCCTAAGCATACCAAATGCCCTAGGCATTTGCCTAGTTTGCCTATGCCTAAGGCCGGCTCTGTGGCCCTGTATACACCATTAGCATAGAATAGGCTAATGTATATACTGTATCTTATGCTATTAGCGCAAACTATGAAAAATACATATTTTAAGTAATACTGCATGCAATGGTTGGCTTAAGTTACCTTCGAGTTTACATGTTACCCAAATTGACAATATTGATTTATTATTATCCCTTAATCCATAATATGATAATGTGACCTTTATTATTATTACCTTTCCTGCTACAGTACATTCTGTTGTCTCAATAAGAATGTATTAATGTTGTTTCTAAGCTTTATGATTGTTTGCTTAACTGTTCAGGGGACATCACCTCCCTCCCTTGTTCAATTCAATCAAACTTTTGGAGTTGCCACGGTTACTGTTCGTTGGTGAAACAATGCTGCTGCAATGACATTAAAGGGCTGCAGAGAATGAACCCTCTCTGCAAATGACCATATTATACATTGCAGCGTATGAATTAGTGTGGTGCAGAATGCTGAGTAATATTTTGGGATTGAGCAGATTTCAGGGGCAGCTGTGACATTAGCGATGGGACAGAGACGGGGATTTACCATGTGACATTCATCCCAACTGTCACTATTGCACCAGAACAGTCCCCATTCACAGAGCTGACGGTGATTATGGCGTAGTGGGTGGGGCTTTGTTGGAAAGTGTGTGGAAATATTGTGTAGATCAGTCAGCTGGTTTTCTCCTTGCCAGTAGGGAATATGGCAGTTTGTGATGTCACTATGGTCAGGTGCAGGTCACCCACTATGACATCATATGGGCAGGTATAAAGCACCAGGGCACTGGGCCATCAGTGACATTTCTGCAGCTCCTGAGCCTGTTGCTGGCATGGCCTTATTGGTCTTTAATATTGTATTTGTGACTACTGAATATGAGTAGGAGAGAGATAAGGCATCTTCTGGAGAACCAGAGAAGGTGGGGCGGGCATGGGGGTCCTGGTAAGTGGTATGTATGGAGCAGCACAACCAATCTAAGGCATGTCATTCTGTGTTGCCCATGGGCAGTAGTTATAGGGGTGTGCAAGAAAGTTAGTAAAATTTGGCTTCTGTAATAGACAGTAATGTGGTGGCCAGACATCACGCGGCACATCACACAGACATAACCCCCCCTCAAAGCTATTAACAAACATTATACTTTTACCATGCACATGGGGACCTGACTGTCCTATCTCCTGAGTGCTTCCACCACACACGTAGAGACCTGACTGTCCTATCTCCTGAGTGCTTCCACCACACACGTAGAGACCTGACTGTCCAATCTCCTGAGTGCTTCCACCATGTACATGGGGACCTAACTGTCCTATCTCCTGAGTGCTTCCACCACACACGTAGAGACCTGACTGTCCTATCTCCTGAGTGCTTCCACCATGCACATGGGGTCCTGACTGTCCTATCTCCTGAGTGCTTCCACCATGCACATGGGGACCTGACTGCCCTATCTCCTGAGTGCTTCCACCATGTACATGGGGACATCACTGTCCTATCTCATGAGTGCTTCCACCGTGCACATGGGGACCTGACTGTCCTATCTCCTGAGTGCTTCCACCGTGCACATGGGAACCTGACTGTCTTATCTCCTGAGTGCTTCCACCATGCACATGGGGAACTGACTGTCCTATCTCCTGAGTGCTTCCACCATGTACATGGGGACCTGACTGTCCTATCTCCTGAGTGCTTCCACTATGTACATGGGGACCTGACTGTCCTATCTCCTGAGTGTACATGGGGACCTGACTGTCCTATCTCCTGAGTGCTTCCACCACACACGTAGAGACCTGACTGTCCTATCTCCTGAGTGCTTCCACCATGTACATGGGGACCTGACTGTCCTATCTCCTGAGTGCTTCCACCATGTACATGGGGACCTGACTGTCCTATCTCCTGAGTGCTTCCACTATGTACATGGGGACCTGACTGTCCTATCTCCTGAGTGCTTCCACCGTGCACATGGGGACCTGACTGTCCTATCTCCTGAGTGCTTCCACCATGCTCATGGGGACCTGACTGTCCTATCTCCTGAGTGCTTCCACCATGCACATGGGGACCTGACTGTCCTATCTCCTGAGTGCTTCCACCACACACGTAGAGACCTGACTGTCCTATCTCCTGAGTGCTTCCACCATGCACATGGGGACCTGACTGTCCTATCTCCTGAGTGCTTCCACCATGCACATGGGGACCCGACTGTCCTATCTCCTGAGTGCTTCCACCATGCACATGGGGACCTGACTGTCCTATCTCCTGAGTGCTTCCACCATGCACGTAGAGACCTGACTGTCCTATCTCCTGAGTGCTTCCACCGTGCACATGGGGACCTGACTGTCCTATCTCCTGAGTGCTCCCACCGTGCACATGGGGACCTGACTGTCCTATCTCCTGAGTGCTTCCACCACACACGTAGAGAC
This sequence comes from Pseudophryne corroboree, assembly GCF_028390025.1. Classification (NCBI taxonomy): domain Eukaryota; kingdom Metazoa; phylum Chordata; class Amphibia; order Anura; family Myobatrachidae; genus Pseudophryne; species Pseudophryne corroboree. Next base: position 467,049,014 of record NC_086451.1, read on the forward strand.
CTGACTGTCCTATCTCCTGAGTGCTTCCACCATGTACATGGGGACCTGACTGTCCTATCTACTGAGTGTTTCCACCGTGCACATGGGGACCTGACTGTCCTATCTCCTGAGTGCTTCCACCATGCACATGGGGACCTGACTGTCTTATCTCCTGAGTGCTTCCACCATGCACATGGGGACCTGACTGTCCTATCTCCTGAGTGCTTCCACCATGCATATGGGGACCTGACTGTCCTATCTCCTGAGTGCTTCCACCATGCACATGGGGACCTGACTGTCCTATCTCCTGAGTGCTTCCACCATGTACATGGGGATCTGACTGTCCTATCTCCTGAGTGCTTCCACCATGCACATGGGGACCTGACTGTCCTATCTCCTGAGTGCTTCCACCATGCACATGGGGACCTGACTGTCCTATCTCCTGAGTGCTTCCACCATGCACTTGGGGACCTGACTGTCCTATCTCCTGAGTGCTTCCACCATGCACTTGGGGACCTGACTGTCCTATCTCCTGAGTGCTTCCACCATGCACATGGGGACCTGACTGTCCTATCTCCTGAGTGCTTCCACCGTGCACATGGGGACCTGACTGTCCTATCTCCTGTGTGCTTCCACCGTGCACATGGGGACCTGACTGTCCTATCTCCTGAGTGCTTCCACCACACACGTAGAGACCTTGCTGTCCTATCTCCTGAGTGTTTCCACCACATAAATGGGAACCTGGCTGTCCAATCTCCTGAGTGTTTCCACCATGCACATGGGGACCTTATAATGGTCTCCAGACAGAGGTGGACTTGGATATAAGGTGGCCATAAAAAAAATTCTGTAGGCAGGACCAAGGTGGTGCCAACATAAATGTAGGCAGAGGTAGCTCTGACCACAGCACAGTACAGCCAATATTCACTTGACCACCATAAAATACAGACAGCATCACAGTGACCACCATACAGTCCAGACAGCATTCCAGTGACTGCCATATAGTACACTCAGTAATCCAGTGCCTGCCATACAGCACAAAGAACATCCCAGTAAGCATTGTCAAATCAGACAGAATTCCAGTGACCACCATACAGTAGTAAGCATCCCAGTGACCAGTATAAAATACAGACAGCATCCAAGTGACCGCCATACAGGACATACTAGGATTTATAGTTCTACTACAGCTGGACAGGTACAGGTAGACTCTTAGTTTTATATGATTCCCCCAGACATGTAGAGATCTTGTGAGTGGTATTAAGAGATGCAGAATAGTAAATAATATGAATACAAGATATAAACACTAGAGATGAGCGGGTTCGGTTTCTTTGAATCCGAACCCGCACGAACTTCACTTTTTTTTTCACGGGTCCGAGCGACTCGGATCTTCCCGCCTTGCTCGGTTAACCCGAGCGCGCCCGAACGTCATCATGACGCTGTCGGATTCTCGCGAGACTCGGATTCTATATAAGGAGCCGCGCGTCGCCGCCATTTTCACACGTGCATTGAGATTGATAGGGAGAGGACGTGGCTGGCGTCCTCTCCATTAGAATAGATTAGAAGAGAGAGAGAGAGAGAGAGATTGTGCAGACAGAGTTTACCACAGTGACCAGTGCAGTTGTTGTTAAGTTAACTTTTATTTAATATATCCGTTCTCTGCTATATCCGTTCTCTGCCTGAAAAAAACGATACACAGCAGTCACACAGTGTGACTCAGTCTGTGTGCACTCAGCTCAGCCCAGTGTGCTGCACATCAATGTATAAAAGCTTATAATAATTGTGGGGGAGACTGGGGAGCACTGCAGGTTGTTATAGCAGGAGCCAGGAGTACATAATATTATATTAATTTAAAATTAAACAGTGCACACTTTTGCTGCAGGAGTGCCACTGCCAGTGTGACTAGTGGTGACCAGTGCCTGACCACCAGTATAGTAGTATATTGTTGTATACTATCTCTTTATCAACCAGTCTATATTAGCAGCAGACACAGTACAGTGCGGTAGTTCACGGCTGTGGCTACCTCTGTGTCGGCAGTCGGCACTCGGCAGGCAGTCCGTCCATCCATAATTGTATAATTATATACCACCTAACCGTGGTATTTTTTTTTCTTTCTTTATACCGTCGTCATAGTCATACTAGTTGTTACGAGTATACTACTATCTCTTTATCAACCAGTGTACAGTGCGGTAGTTCACGGCTGTGGCTACCTCTGTGTCGGCAGTCGGCAGGCAGTCCGTCCATCCATAATTGTATTATTATAATATATACCACCTAACCGTGGTTTTTTTTTCATTCTTTATACCGTCATAGTGTCATACTAGTTGTTACGAGTATACTACTATCTCTTTATCAACCAGTGTACAGTGCGGTAGTTCACGGCTGTGGCTACCTCTGTGTCGGCAGTCGGCAGGCAGTCCGTCCATCCATAATTGTATTATAATATATACCACCTAACCGTGGTTTTTTTTTCATTCTTTATACCGTCATAGTGTCATACTAGTTGTTACGAGTATACTACTATCTCTTTCTCAACCAGTGTACAGTGCGGTAGTTCACGGCTGTGGCTACCTCTGTGTCGGCAGTCGGCAGGCAGTCCGTCCATCCATAATTGTATTATAATATATACCACCTAACCGTGGTTTTTTTTTCATTCTTTATACCGTCATAGTCAGTCATACTAGTTGTTACGAGTATACTACTATCTCTTTATCAACCAGTGTACAGTGCGGTAGTTCACGGCTGTGGCTACCTCTGTGTCGGCACTCGGCAGGCAGTCCGTCCATCCATAATTGTATTATAATATATACCACCTAACCGTGGTTTTTTTTTCATTCTTTATACCGTCATAGTGTCATACTAGTTGTTACGAGTATACTACTATCTCTTTATCAACCAGTGTACAGTGCGGTAGTTCACGGCTGTGGCTACCTCTGTGTCGGCAGTCGGCAGGCAGTCCGTCCATCCATAATTGTATTATAATATATACCACCTAACCGTGGTTTTTTTTTCATTCTTTATACCGTCATAGTGTCATACTAGTTGTTACGAGTATACTACTATCTCTTTATCAACCAGTGTACAGTGCGGTAGTTCACGGCTGTGGCTACCTCTGTGTCGGCAGTCGGCAGGCAGTCCGTCCATCCATAATTGTATCATAATATATACCACCTAACCGTGGTTTTTTTTTTCATTCTTTATACCGTCATAGTGTTATACTAGTTGTTACGAGTATACTACTATCTCTTTATCAACCAGTGTACAGTGCGGTAGTTCACGGCTGTGGCTACCTCTGTGTCGGCAGTCGGCAGGCAGTCCGTCCATCCATAATTGTATTATAATATATACCACCTAACCGTGGTTTTTTTTTCATTCGTTATACCGTCATAGTCAGTCATACTAGTTGTTACGAGTATACTACTATCTCTTTATCAACCAGTGTACAGTGCGGTAGTTCACGGCTGTGGCTACCTCTGTGTCGGCACTCGGCAGGCAGTCCGTCCATCCATAATTGTATTATAATATATACCACCTAACCGTGGTTTTTTTTTCATTCTTTATACCGTCATAGTGTCATACTAGTTGTTACGAGTATACTACTATCTCTTTATCAACCAGTGTACAGTGCGGTAGTTCACGGCTGTGGCTACCTCTGTGTCGGCAGTCGGCAGGCAGTCCGTCCATCCATAATTGTATTATAATATATACCACCTAACCGTGGTTTTTTTTTTCATTCTTTATACCGTCATAGTGTCATACTAGTTGTTACGAGTATACTACTATCTCTTTATCAACCAGTGTACAGTGCGGTAGTTCACGGCTGTGGCTACCTCTGTGTCGGCAGTCGGCAGGCAGTCCGTCCATCCATAATTGTATTATAATATATACCACCTAACCGTGGTTTTTTTTTCATTCTTTATACCGTCATAGTCAGTCATACTAGTTGTTACGAGTATACTACTATCTCTTTATCAACCAGTGTACAGTGCGGTAGTTCACGGCTGTGGCTACCTCTGTGTCGGAACTCGGCAGGCAGTCCGTCCATCCATAATTGTATTACAATATATACCACCTAACCGTGGTTTTTTTTTCATTCTTTATACCGTCATAGTCAGTCATACTAGTTGTTACGAGTATACTACTATCTCTTTATCAACCAGTGTACAGTGCGGTAGTTCACGGCTGTGGCTACCTCTGTGTCGGCACTCGGCAGGCAGTCCGTCCATCCATAATTGTATTACAATATATACCACCTAACCGTGGTTTTTTTATACCACCTAACCGTGGCAGTCCGTCCATAATTGTATACTAGTATCCAATCCATCCATCTCCATTGTTTACCTGAGGTGCCTTTTAGTTCTGCCTATAAAATATGGAGAACAAAAAAGTTGAGGTTCCAAAATTAGGGAAAGATCAAGATCCACTTCCACCTCGTGCTGAAGCTGCTGCCACTAGTCATGGCCGAGACGATGAAATATCAGCAACGTCGTCTGCCAAGGCCGATGCCCAATGTCATAGTACAGAGCATGTCAAATCCAAAACACCAAATATCAGAAAAAAAAGGACTCCAAAACCTAAAATAAAATTGTCGGAGGAGAAGCGTAAACTTGCCAATATGCCATTTACCACACGGAGTGGCAAGGAACGGCTGAGGCCCTGGCCTATGTTCATGGCTAGTGGTTCAGCTTCACATGAGGATGGAAGCACTCAGCCTCTCGCTAGAAAACTGAAAAGACTCAAGCTGGCAAAAGCACCGCAAAGATCTGTGCGTTCTTTGAAATCCCAAATCCACAAGGAGAGTCCAATTGTGTCGGTTGCGATGCCTGACCTTCCCAACACTGGACGTGAAGAGCATGCGCCTTCCACTATTTGCATGCCCCCTGCAAGTGCTGGAAGGAGCACCCGCAGTCCAGTTCCTGATAGTCAGATTGAAGATGTCAGTGTTGAAGTACACCAGGATGAGGAGGATATGGGTGTTGCTGGCGCTGGGGAGGAAATTGACCAGAAGGATTCTGATGGTGAGGTGGTTTGTTTAAGTCAGGCACCCGGGGAGACACCTGTTGTCCGTGGGAGGAATATGGCCGTTGACATGCCAGGTGAAAATACCAAAAAAATCAGCTCTTCGGTGTGGAGGTATTTCACCAGAAATGCGGACAACAGGTGTCAAGCCGTGTGTTCCCTTTGTCAAGCTGTAATAAGTAGGGGTAAGGACGTTAACCACCTCGGAACATCCTCCCTTATACGTCACCTGCAGCGCATTCATAATAAGTCAGTGACAAGTTCAAAAACTTTGGGTGACAGCGGAAGCAGTCCACTGACCAGTAAATCCCTTCCTCTTGTAACCAAGCTCACGCAAACCACCCCACCAACTCCCTCAGTGTCAATTTCCTCCTTCCCCAGGAATGCCAATAGTCCTGCAGGCCATGTCACTGGCAAGTCTGACGAGTCCTCTCCTGCCTGGGATTCCTCCGATGCATCCTTGCGTGTAACGCCTACTGCTGCTGGCGCTGCTGTTGTTGCCGCTGGGAGTCGATGGTCATCCCAGAGGGGAAGTCGTAAGCCCACTTGTACTACTTCCAGTAAGCAATTGACTGTTCAACAGTCCTTTGCGAGGAAGATGAAATATCACAGCAGTCATCCTACTGCAAAGCGGATAACTGAGTCCTTGACAACTATGTTGGTGTTAGACGTGCGTCCGGTATCCGCCGTTAGTTCACAGGGAACTAGACAATTTATTGAGGCAGTGTGCCCCCGTTACCAAATACCATCTAGGTTCCACTTCTCTAGGCAGGCGATACCGAGAATGTACACGGACGTCAGAAAAAGACTCACCAGTGTCCTAAAAAATGCAGTTGTACCCAATGTCCACTTAACCACGGACATGTGGACAAGTGGAGCAGGGCAGGGACAGGACTATATGACTGTGACAGCCCACTGGGTAGATGTATGGACTCCCGCCGCAAGAACAGCAGCGGCGGCACCAGTAGCAGCATCTCGCAAACGCCAACTCTTTCCTAGGCAGGCTACGCTTTGTATCACCGCTTTCCAGAATACGCACACAGCTGAAAACCTCTTACGGCAACTGAGGAAGATCATCGCGGAATGGCTTACCCCAATTGGACTCTCCTGTGGATTTGTGGCATCGGACAACGCCAGCAATATTGTGTGTGCATTAAATATGGGCAAATTCCAGCACGTCCCATGTTTTGCACATACCTTGAATTTGGTGGTGCAGAATTTTTTAAAAAACGACAGGGGCGTGCAAGAGATGCTGTCGGTGGCCAGAAAAATTGCGGGACACTTTCGGCGTACAGGCACCACGTACAGAAGACTGGAGCACCACCAAAAACTACTGAACCTGCCCTGCCATCATCTGAAGCAAGAAGTGGTAACGAGGTGGAATTCAACCCTCTATATGCTTCAGAGGTTGGAGGAGCAGCAAAAGGCCATTCAAGCCTATACAATTGAGCACGATATAGGAGATGGAATGCACCTGTCTCAAGTGCAGTGGAGAATGATTTCAACGTTGTGCAAGGTTCTGATGCCCTTTGAACTTGCCACACGTGAAGTCAGTTCAGACACTGCCAGCCTGAGTCAGGTCATTCCCCTCATCAGGCTTTTGCAGAAGAAGCTGGAGGCATTGAAGAAGGAGCTAACACGGAGCGATTCCGCTAGGCATGTGGGACTTGTGGATGCAGCCCTTAATTCGCTTAACAAGGATTCACGGGTGGTCAATCTGTTGAAATCAGAGCACTACATTTTGGCCACCGTGCTCGATCCTAGATTTAAAGCCTACCTTGGATCTCTCTTTCCGGCAGACACAGGTCTGCTGGGGTTGAAAGACCTGCTGGTGACAAAATTGTCAAGTCAAGCGGAACGCGACCTGTCAACATCTCCTCCTTCACATTCTCCCGCAACTGGGGGTGCGAGGAAAAGGCTCAGAATTCCGAGCCCACCCGCTGGCGGTGATGCAGGGCAGTCTGGAGCGACTGCTGATGCTGACATCTGGTCCGGACTGGAGGACCTGACAACGATTACGGACATGTCGTCTACTGTCACTGCATATGATTCTCTCAACATTGATAGAATGGTGGAGGATTATATGAGTGACCGCATCCAAGTAGGCACGTCACACAGTCCGTACTTATACTGGCAGGAAAAAGAGGCAATTTGGAGGCCCTTGCACAAACTGGCTTTATTCTACCTAAGTTGCCCTCCCACAAGTGTGTACTCCGAAAGAGTGTTTAGTGCCGCCGCTCACCTTGTCAGCAATCGGCGTACGAGGTTACATCCAGAAAATGTGGAGAAGATGATGTTCATTAAAATGAATTATAATCAATTCCTCCGCGGAGACATTGACCAGCAGCAATTGCCTCCACAAAGTACACAGGGAGCTGAGATGGTGGATTCCAGTGGGGACGAATTGATAATCTGTGAGGAGGGGGATGTACACGGTGATATATCGGAGGGTGAAGATGAGGTGGACATCTTGCCTCTGTAGAGCCAGTTTGTGCAAGGAGAGATTAATTGCTTCTTTTTTGGGGGGGGTCCAAACCAACCCGTCATATCAGTCACAGTCGTGTGGCAGACCCTGTCACTGAAATGATGGGTTGGTTAAAGTGTGCATGTCCTGTTTTGTTTATACAACATAAGGGTGGGTGGGAGGGCCCAAGGATAATTCCATCTTGCACCTCTTTTTTCTTTTCTTTTTCTTTGCATCATGTGCTGATTGGGGAGGGTTTTTTGGAAGGGACATCCTGCGTGACACTGCAGTGCCACTCCTAGATGGGCCCGGTGTTTGTGTCGGCCACTAGGGTCGCTAATCTTACTCACACAGCTACCTCATTGCGCCTCTTTTTTTCTTTGCGTCATGTGCTGTTTGGGGAGGGTTTTTTGGAAGGGACATCCTGCGTGACACTGCAGTGCCACTCCTAGATGTGCCCGGTGTTTGTGTCGGCCACTAGGGTCGCTAATCTTACTCACACAGTCAGCTACCTCATTGCGCCTCTTTTATTCTTTGCGTCATGTGCTGTTTGGGGAGGGTTTTTTGGAAGGGCCATCCTGCGTGACACTGCAGTGCCACTCCTAGATGGGCCCGGTGTTTGTGTCGGCCACTAGGGTCGCTAATCTTACTCACACAGCTACCTCATTGCGCCTCTTTTTTTCTTTGCGTCATGTGCTGTTTGGGGAGGGTTTTTTGGAAGGGACATCCTGCGTGACACTGCAGTGCCACTCCTAGATGGGCCCGGTGTTTGTGTCGGCCACTAGGGTCGCTTATCTTACTCACACAGCGACCTCGGTGCAAATTTTAGGACTAAAAATAATATTGTGAGGTGTGAGGTATTCAGAATAGACTGAAAATGAGTGTAAATTATGGTTTTTGAGGTTAATAATACTTTGGGATCAAAATGACCCCCAAATTCTATGATTTAAGCTGTTTTTTAGTGTTTTTGGAAAAAAACACCCGAATCCAAAACACACCCGAATCCGACAAAAATAATTCGGTGAGGTTTTGCCAAAACGCGTTCGAACCCAAAACACGGCCGCGGAACCGAACCCAAAACCAAAACACAAAACCCGAAAAATTTCAGGCGCTCATCTCTAATAAACACAGAGAATTGCTCCTGTCATACTGTAGAGCTCACTGTATTGAAAATCTGGAAAAACAAAAGTTAGAAGACAGCGCAACAGAATGTGCAACCAGTACAAGCTATAAATATAGAAAAGTACTGCATGAGATACATAGTATTAACATTTAATGGACAGAAAGTGAACAAACAGAATAAAAATATAAGCATAAAAATGTCACAATGCCTACGTAAACATCAGTTCTATAAATCAATCCTTCGTGAACTGGATAGAGCAGTAAAGTATAATACAGTAGTAAATATAGATAAGTACCTTACAGTGAGGAATCAGTTTTCATATAGAAGACAAAAATTAGAATTACCCGCTCTCCTGGGCTGGGCCGCTTCTAGACAATTTGGCTCCAAGTGTAAACATTTAAAAAATATATATTTTTTCAATGTATTTTTGCGCGTGAAAAAAGGGGGGTGGCTTCAGAAAAAGTTATGCCCCTGACACTATATTATGCCCCTCCCACAATAATGTCCCTTACACATTATACCCCACAGTTTTGCCCCTTACATATTATGCCCCACGGTAATGCCTCTGGCACCCTTGCAAATTATGGCACACACAGGCTACTTCCTTTAAACTGACTGCATCTTCTCCCCTTCTCATGGGTCTCGGTTCGTTTTCAGGGGTTGACCCCCCCTTCTACCGGCTGTCGGTGTGTTAGCGCAATCTTAGCAATGCTGGGTAGCGCTGTGAACTCCACTGCTCCTGTGTCATTTCCATTACTAGAGGTCCAGTAGGACCTCTATCATGTCTCCTCTCAGGCGGCAGCCATTTTGGCAGGGATATTTTGAGCTATATTATAGCAGACTGCCAGTCCACATGTAATACAGGTCCATACAGTGGCTGCGGTGACCCATGCGTTTGCATGACTCGCCTTGCCCTAGAATTGGCCCTGCTCCTGATGGCAGATTAAGAGAGACAGCCTGTGTACAGAATCCTCCTCTATGGCAGCACAATTGACTCTGGCTATGTGCAAGCCTCCAGAAACATGGAGCATGCGCCATGTTCCCGGTGATATCTGCTGCTCTTCAACGTTAGCAGACACAGACCACACACCCTGTACCCATTATAGATCACTCTAATGCCAGAGATGAAGTCGATGGAGATAAAGTACCAGCCAATCAGCTCCTAACTGTCATTTTTCAAACACAGCCTGTGACATGACAGTTAGGAGCTGATTGGCTGGTACTTTATCTCCAGCGACTTCATCTCCATCCAAGGCTTAGTAAATAGACCCTTAATTTAGCAATCTATCTATAGCTATTAACCAGCCAATAGTGCAATCCTTATACAACCAAAGAAGGATATATTTTTATTCAACCACCAATGATTTAGTCACTGCTAGAGTTGTTTGTGAATCTGGTCTAGGTTGAGCTGCTGGGTTCTGGTTAAGGATCGTAGGACGGAATTGGGCTGGCTCAATATTAGGTCTACTCATTCACAGGCGGAACTAGCGAACTAGCGGAACTAGCGAGCGGTGGGCCCAGGTGCGACAAAATGCTTTGGGCCCCCCCCCCCCCCCACATCCCATCCAAGTCCACCCCCTCACCCCTGGAGAGGATCTGGTGAGGGGGACCTGCTCAGGGCCAGAGAAATGGATACCTAGCAACAGTGCCGTAACTAGACATTTTAGCACTGTGTGCAAGAAACGGCATCGGAGCATGCAAAACGGGCAGTGCGTGCCGTAGGCGAGCGCAAAAATACATAGTGGCGTGGCTTCGTGGGGAAGGGGTGTGGCCACAAAATAATACCAATTCATAAAACGGTGCACAGTAGTCTCCATTCTTCAAATTACGCCGCACAGTAGCACCACTACACCTGGTAGAGACCCTTTTACACAGTACGGCAGACGGCGTCCTCTTTTTACACATTTCGGCAGACGGCGTCCCCTTTTTACACATTACGGCAGACAGCGTCCCCCTTTTACACATTACGGCAGACAGCGTCCCCCTTTTTACACATTACGGCAGACAGCGTCCCCCTTTTTACACATTACGCCAGACAGCGTGCCCTTGTTACACATAGCGGCAGACAGCGTACACTTTTTACACATAACGGCAGACAGCATGCCCTTGTTAAACATAGCGGCAGACAGCGTACACTTTTTACACATAACGGCAGACAGCGTCCCCCTTTTTACACATTACGGCAGACAGCGTGCACTTTTTACACATAACGGCAGACAGCATCCCCTTTTTACACATAACGGCAGACAGCGTGCCCTTGTTACACATAGCGGCAGACAGCGTACACTTTTTACACATAACGGCAGACAGCGTGCCCTTGTTAAACATAGCGGCAGACAGCGTACACTTTTTACACATAACGGCAGACAGCGTCCCCCTTTTTACACATTACGGCAGACAGCGTGCACTTTTTACACATAACGGCAGACAGCGTCCCCTTTTTACACATTACGGCAGACAGCGTGCCCTTGTTACACATTACGGCAGACAGCGTCCCCCTTTTTACCCATTACGGCAGGCAGATTCCCCCTTTTTACACATAGCGGCAGGCAGATTCCCCATTTTTACACATAGCGGCAGGCAGTCCCCCCTTTTTACACATTGCGGCAGGCAGATTCCCCCTTTTTACACATTGCGGCAGGCAGTCTCCCGTTTTTACACATTGCGGCAGGCAGATTCCCCATTTTTACACATTGCGGCAGGCAGATTCCCCCTTTTTACACATTGCGGCAGGCAGTCCCCCTTTTTACACATTATGGCAGGCAGATTCCCCCTTTTTACACATAGCCGCAGGCAGATTCCCCATTTTTACACATTGCGGCAGGCAGTCCCCCGTTTTTACACATTGCGGCAGGCAGTCCCCCATTTTTACACATTGCGGCAGGCAGATTCCCCATTTTTACACATTGCGGCAGGCAGATTCCCCCTTTTTACACATTGCGGCAGGCAGTCCCCCATTTTTACACATAGCGGCAGGCAGTCCCAACAAAGAAAGAAAGAGACAGAAAGAAAGAATTATACTTACCCTCTCCGGCGTCTCCGCTGGCTCAGGCTCCTCGGTGCAGCGTCAGACGATTCCCGGGCTGGAGAGAAGGAGGAGGGAGCCACAGCAGCGCTGTGTCATTGGTGGAGGCGCTGCTGCTGCTGCCCCTCTGCTTCACTATAGGCTGTTCTCGGAAGACAGCCTATAGTGAAGCAGAGGGGCAGCAGCAGCAGCGCCTCCACCAGTAGTAAAGCGCTACTGCGGCTCCCTCCTTCAGCTCCGTCCTCCTCCTCCTTCTCCCCCGTACACTACCGCTGCTCCTCTCCTCTTTCCGGGCGGCTGTGCGCTGCGGGCAGCGGTTGCCCGCAACGCACAGCGGCATGTAATGAGTCAGTTTGACTCATTACATGCTTTGGGCCCCTGGACAGAGGCGGGCCCCAGTGCAACGCGCTGGTTGCACTGGCGGTAGTTCCGCCTCTGTGACTAGATGTTATAACAGGTGAGTAGAGTTGGTGATGTGGTACCAGCTATATGGGAACTGGAACACTGGGGTATTGGATTACCAGTGCAAAAGCATAGCTGGGATGTACAAACGCGTAGAGTCCTCTATTACTGGGATGAGATTAACCAGGGAGTCTGGAGATGCTGCAACGGAGTTGCAGGAGCAGCTCTTCAGGAACACAAGGATAGGCTGTACCAGCGAATTGGGAGATGCTGCAATGGTGGAGCAGAGCAGCCCTTCAGGATCACTGGGATTAGCTGTACCTGTGAATCTGGATATGCTGCAATGGTGAAGCAGAACAACCTTTCTGGATCACTGGGATTAGCTGTACCGGTGAATCTGGATATGCTTTAATGGTGGAGCAGAGCAGCCCTTCAGGATCACTGGGATTAGCTGTACCAGTGAATCTGGATATGTTGCAATGCTGAGCTGAAGAGCAGGACTGGATAGCCCAGGAAGCCAGGGAGTGCTAAAGATGGTGACTGCACTTGTCTGGAATTCAACAGGAGAGTCAGGAGCTTATAAACGGGTTGATAGACAACAAAGCACTGGCAATTTGCCTGTGCTGGGATTCAGGAATTATTCCCCTGACTTGCAGCTGATTCGTGGTGATGCTCACATGACTGTGAACTGCTTGCTGATTGGACTCTGGGCGGCCAGCTGATCAGAACTGTCATGGTTCCGCCCATGACTGGTTTTGTAGGGAACTGCCAGCGTGGAGTGGGCAGTGGAGACTGACAATGGGCGCCAGGCCTGGGAACGATGGTAATGGAGACACAGCGCAGAACGTCAGATGGACCAGCGGATGACGGGCAGCTCCTCAGAATGTGCTGCAGGTAAGAGAGAGTGTGGCGTGGGGAGTGCTAAATACCTCTGTTCTGTGACAGATTTAAGTGTAAACCCCCCCATGCAAAGTGTGGTATGCACCTCTGCTGATTAGGTCATGATGCGCGTTTTTTTATCATTTTCTACTAGTATCTAACCTGCATCGCCGATAACTAAGAGTCACATCATGTCTGGTGCAACTATTGAAAATCCTATTTACACTAGTGACAATTCCAGTATGATATAATAACCAGCAATTCCTTTATATACAGTATCTGAGGTCAGCCAGTGATCTGTGACTGCTCGTCTCCAATAGCAGGTAAAACACTTCATATAGTCCCATGTTGTGGATATTGTAAATACTTCCTGAGCGTGTTCTGCAGAGGTGTGCGCTAGATGCGTCATCAGACGTATTACTCAGCCTGGGTACGAGAAAAAAATACCTAAAGGCGCAGGTTGATGTATAATAAACACTATTAACTAAAGCACTATCATTTCCTAAAAATAAAAAGGTTTGATTATACGGTTCTATTTCGTCTGACCCCAGAAGCCTGTCTGTACTAGCTTCAGAAATGAAACAATATAAAATTGATTAAAGGGGTCGCACTAGAGAACCAGTTTAATAAATATAAACACCAAGCAGCGTAAAATTACAAATATTTATTTTTTGCACCTATGGAAAAAGTAACAGGAAGTTACGAAACGCGTCTAGGACTCTCTTTGTAATACCACTAAGCACTGGGAATCCCGCCTGACACCTACGAACCATCAGTGTCCTACACCACTGTCCCTGCAGATGAAAATTGTCAGTCGTATTAGACACCGCCGCTGGGGAGTCGCTTCGGTCCATCAGTAGTATACATCGCTGGCCCTGCAGATGAGAACCACCAGCCGCATACAACACTGATGTCAGGAAGCCATATCGGCTCATCAGAGCTGCACACCACTGACCCTGCAGACAAAAATCTGTCAGCTGCATCGATTATTGCCACCAGTAAGCCACTCCGGTCCGTGGATAGTGAGGCTGCCGACTACAAGCCAATTGTGCCCGGGGACGCTCGGGTCACAAACATCTCCTCACACTTGCAAACAGGTCCCCGACGCAAGCAATATTTGGGACAGGGTGAGTACAGCTAATAGCGACTGGCAAACCTGTTTATATGCGGCAAATGAATATTAAATGAGCATTATTTAAACTCCGCAGCCGGGTCTAACTATACAATATTTCAATTTATATATGGGAATCCCAGTTTCCTATCTTTAAATCCATTTTGAATAATTGTTCCAATATGGACTGAACACCTGTTTTACTATTTATTTGGCTTTTTGAGGACATTGAGTTATCTGTACAATTTGAATTGATACAAAGTTCATACTACCTGTCCTTGGGGGTCATTCCGAGTTGTTCGCCCGCTAGCCGTTTTTAGCAGCCGTGCAAACGCTATGCCGCCTCCCACTGGGAGTGTATTTTAGCTTAGCAGAAGTGCGAACGAAAGGATCGCAGAGCGGAGGCAAAGTTTTTATGTGCAGTTTTAGAGAAGCTCAAAACCTACTCAGCGCTTGCGATCACTTCAGACTGTTCAGTTCCTGTTTTGACATCACAAACACACCCTGCGTTCGGCCAGCCACGCCTGCGTTTTTCCTGCCACGCCTGCGTTTTTTCGAACACTCCCTGAAAACGATCAGTTGACACCCAGAAACGCCCACTTCATATCAATCACTCTGCGGCCAGCAGTGCGACTGAAAAGCTTCGCTACACCTTGTGTGAAACTACATTGTTCGTTGTAATAGTACATCGCGCGTGCGCATTGCGATGCATACGAATGCGCAGAAGTGCCATTTATTTGCCTGATCGCTGCACAGCGACCGAAAGCAGCTAGCGAACAACCCTTATTAATAGCTACAATTGTATCTACCAAAGGTTGTTCACCTCATAATTTGGTACATTATACATTTTATATACATATATGTGTGTTTTTAATATGCAAAAAATAAATATTTGTAATTTTACGCTGCTTGGTGTTTATATTTATTAAACTGGTTCTCTAGCGCGACCCCTTTAATCAATTTTATATTCTATTACTCAGCCTCCAGAACATTCAGAAGAGAAATACCCACCAGGCTGGCGATTCCCAGGCAGTGTGTAATGCACCCAATGAGTGTTTTTGCTGTGTCCAGTATTTGTGTATTCCATCTGGATCCCGGCAGCCGTAATTCCTGACACTGGAACAGGGCCGGATCTAGGGGGGGGCGAAGGGGGCGACCGCCCCCCCCTAACACAGTCATAGCCACACCCACTTTTGAGCAGAAGAGAGCTCTCCTGGGAGAGCCCGAGGCAGAACGATGGGCTGCAGCTTATACCACAGCAGCACAGAGGAGCCAGGAGAGCAAGGGTTACAGAGCATTTGCCCCTCACTTGCTGGTGTGTGGGTACTAGGGCTAATAAATACAATTACCCCTCAGCACAGTCACATGTACATAGAACAATCACAAAGCTCTATCTCAGTCTCACTCAAAAAGTTCAGTCAGAATTGAGAGAGGAGGAGTTAAGATTGCAGATAGGAGGAGTTGGTACTGTAGTGGGAGGAGTTAAGATTAAACAGTAAACCGCCCCCTAAAGAAAAGTCTAGATCCGTCCCTGCACTGGAATCCCGACAGCCGCTAGAATACTGACGCCAGCATCCCGTGGAGATCAGGATCCCGACGATGATATCCCGCAGTCAGGATCACGGAGGTAAGTATGCACTGCCACCACGAGTTTAGCATGCGGGGGTGGGGGGGGTAGGTTTAGGCACACTACGTGGGGGGATAGGGTTAGGGTACGGGGTGGGGGAGGTTAGGGTTAGGCTTCAGAGGGGGAGGGGGTTAGGCACCACTGGTGGAGTGTTAGGGTTAGGTACTAAGGTAGAGGGTCAGGTTAAGGCTGCAGGAAAGGGGGGCGGGTAGGGTTTGGCACCACCGGGGGGAGGTTAGGTTTAGGCACCAATACGGAAGGTTCATCAAGGTATCATCCCGGGCCAGTAGATGCCATACAGGCTCTACCCCTATCCACCAAACCTTCACACAATACCTGAAAAGTCACTTGTGCATGCAGATTATCAGATTCATGAATTGCCTGCCTGTTCTACAGATAATACCCCTCTACATGGTCCATGCAAGATTTACATTTATTCACTTTTTACAGCCTACTCACCTCCAAACCAAGGTCACTGTGGGACTGGATCACTCAGCCCCAGTTAGCACAACTTCCCATTGCAATGTGGGTGGACCGACCCCATGGGTAAATCTCCGATTGTCCAATAGAGTGTAAGCTTTTGAGCCCTTTACCCCATTTTCTGTCTGTTATTGCCCAGCATTGTTATATTACAAACCCTACTTAACAGCATAGTAGGCCCTGGGCAAAGCAATACATTGGGGCCCCTTCGTACACATTACCGGGAACCAATTTTAAAAAAAAGTATCACTTACCCCTCCTGCGGTCCCATGCCTTCTCTCTCCACATGCTTCCATACAGTGAATGGCTGTCAGTACTCTGATTGGTGGATAGCTCAACCCATCCACCAATCATCAAGTGGACAGCCATTCACTGCATGGCTACATGCTGAGAAGCTGGTAAAGAACGCTGCCTCGCCACTCTGATTGTGATTGTCCACCCCTGCACAGAGGCCCCTAGAATTGTGGGGCCCTAGGCTGCTGCCCAGTTTGCCTATCCATTAAAATTGCCGTTTTTCCCCATTTGCAAATTGCAACTGATTAAGCTGCTACTTTATTATTATGATTATTATGATTATTATTAATAATAATAATAATAATAATAATAATAATAATAATAATAACTTAGCAGATTTGCCTGATTTCAACTGAGCAAAAATTTGCTGAGCGGAACATTTTACCCCTTTTCATCCCCTTAGGAGTCGATTTTCGAAAAAATCCCTGCTAAGTGGTTGGCTACAAATAACTGTCACAGTTTCCAGACCACCTAGGAGGTCACATGTTCCAGGTCACCCAGCAGGTGCACAGGAAAAGTTCACCAACTGTCACATTTTCCAGAGCACAATGGTGATACATTGTAAATGGTAGGTGGACGTTTTGCCACATAACTCTGAAACGAAGTAACCAATTACAACACCGATATGTTTTTACAAATTTACGGACCAAGAGATTGGTATAATCTATCTGCCACAAAAACCTAACAAACCTAGTTTTCTCTTATGAGCAGCCTCTGCTAGTGGACAACAGGGCCTGATTCAGTGTTGTATGCAAAGCATCTTGTACACAAACCCCATGGTTTGCGTACAACTCCGATGGTGGGTGAAGCGAGTATGCGTTGGAGCCGCAGTGCACATGTCCTGCGATGCAGCTGTGGCTCCGATTGCAGTGTTGGGGGAGACGCAGCCTGATTGAGAAGCTGTGGCTGTTTGGGGGCAGGGAGGGTGACTGTGACCAAGAAAATGGGGGTGTGCCGGTGCTGTTTTCTGGACGCACCATTGCGAGAGTCTGTGATTACTGGCCACAGCTGCGGCGTTCAGGCGCACATTCTGGGTAAGCAGAGGCGTACTCAGATGGCCAGTGAGGACCCGATGGTGATGCAATATCGCACCTTTGGATGCAGCACTCGGATCTGCAATGCTGTCAGTGGGGCGTCTTTTGTCCTCACACGCCTCCCGCCAGCTTAGAATATTTATTCATCCCTGCTGAGTACAAAGAGGCAGCTGCGAAGCAGAAAACGTACAGGCCCATATGACGGACCAAAGGGTATAACACATAAAGGGTTATTTTATGCTAAAAAAAAAAAAAAATGAAAGTACAAACTTGTTTTAAATCATGTTAAAAATAAAACAAATCTGAAAACCCCGCCAGATTGTAAAGTAGAGATGTTACTTTGTACATCTGTTGTGTGTTAAAAGCATTTTGTAATCACGGACTTGAAAAGTTGAAAAAAACTAGTGAAAAAAAACAAGCAATCCTCTAGGGCAGAGGTTCTCAAACTCGGTCCTCAGGACCCCACACAGTGCATGTTTTGCAGGTAACCCAGCAGGTGCACAGGTGTATTAATTACTCACTGACACATTTTAAAAGGTCCACAGGTGGAGCTAATTATTTCACTTGCGATTCTGTGAGGAGACCTGCAAAACATGCACCGTGTGGGGTCCTGAGGACCGAGTTTGAGAACCTATGCTCTAGAGCAGGCATTCCCAACCACGGTCCTCAAGGCACACTAACAGTCCTGGTTTTAGTGATATCCAGGCTTGAACACAGGTGACTTAATTAGTACCTCAGTTATTTTGATTTAACCATCTGTGCTGAAGCCTGGATATCACTAAAACCTGCACTGTTGGTGTGCCTTGAGGACCGCGGTTGGGAATGCCTGCTCTAGAGCAGGCATTCCCAACCACGGTCCTCAAGGCACACCAACAGTGCATGTTTTAGTGATATCCAGGCTGCAGCACAGGTAACATAATTAGTAGCTCAGTTATTTTGATTTAACCATCTGTGCTGCAGCCTGGATATCACTAAAACCTGCACTGTTGGTGTGCCTTGAGGACCGTGGTTGGGAATGCCTGCTCTAGAGGCTAGAAGAAAGCTTCTCCGATTTATTAATTCATTGAAATAAAAATGGTATAAAGATATCAGTCACATAAATACACTATGACAAATGTCAGGTTAATAGTAGATTTCATCTAAAGTATACAGAACTAATCACATTTCATTGAAAAGGTCATATTTTTTGCCTTCATTTAACTTATATTTACTGTTTTCATTTTTAAAGCCCAGCCAAAATCTGCTAATTACCATGAACATTTGCATGTGTATAATCTAATAATTACACTACCTCCACTCGAAACAGCTAGTATAAACTATTGGGCGGAATTGGGAAGAGTGACATTGTAAGCTGTGATTGGCTCGCTCAATTTAAAAGGCCAGATGAGAGCTCTGATTGGTAGATTGACTTTCTGGCTTTCCGTTTGGCTGCGGTTGAATCTATTCAAAAGCACACACGTGATACACACCAACAGAGCCGGCCATAGGCATAGGCAAACTAGGCAATTGCCTAGGGCATTTGATATGCCTAGGGGCATCAGCAGCTTCTGCTGATTAAAATGATATGCGGCATGCCTATATTCTGTGTGTAGCATTTCATATGCAGATACAGCCACAGTCTCACACAGTATATAGGCATGCCACATATCATTTTAATCAGCAGAAGCTGCTTGTGCATCGTAGCCACATAGCAATGCAAATAAGATGCATTTTCATTAAAAAAAAGTGCCTGACGTTAGCATTGAGGCAAGATTTATGAGGACACATCTGTATCCAAGCAGAGGCAGAGGTGACAGTGTTAGTGGAAGTGTGATTGCTGTGTGCATGTGAGTGGGTTGGTTGTGCAGTAGTGTTCGGAAAATATGTGTAAGGAGCATTATGTGTGTCATGTGAAAATGCATTAATAATGTGCAACATATGTGAAGGGGCACTATGTGTCATTATGTGTGTAAGGGCATTAATAATGTGCGGCATATGTGTAACAGGGTACTACAGTATGTGTGTCATTATGTGTATAGGGGCACTAATAAAGTGCAGCAAATGTGTAGGGGGCACTATGTCTGTCATTATGTGTATAAGGGCATTAATAATGTGCAGCATATGTGTAAGGGAGGTTGTCATAATGTGTAAGGCGCATTATGTTTATAAGGACATTAATAATGTGTCTCATGTGTAAGGGGCATTACTGTGTGGCATGTGTATAAGGTGCTCTACTATGTGGCGTTGCGTATAGAAAGGGCACTACTGTGTCGTCTACTGTGAATAAAGAGCAATAAGGTGTGGTGTAATGTGAATAAGGAGCAATTCAGTGTGATGTACAGTAGAGTGAATAAGGGGCTCTACTGTGAGGAGTAACGTTTATAAGGTAAAGTGATACTACTGTGGGATGTAATATGAATTATGGACACTATCGCATGACCAAATGTGAATAAAGTTGCAGTACTGTGTGGCGTAATTGGAATTGGGGTTACTATTGTGTGGCCATGCCCTTTGCCAGCAAAAACACACCCCTTTTTGGGCTGTGCGCCAAATGTGCGAACTGTTCCTATTTAAAATATAGGGGGTACAAACACCAAAATAAGGACTGCTATGGATGAGGGGTGGTAGAGGTGCAAGGTCAGAGGCGGAACCAGCGGTGGTGCTAGGGGGCACCAGCCAAAATCTTGCCTAGGGCATCATATTGGTTAGGGCCGGCTCTGCACACCAATCTCTATACACAGGTCACAATGATACCACAAACTAACCTCTATGCACAGGTCCCACCTGACACAGTGTGACAAAATTTGCCACACTGTGCATACAAGATGAGATGAATGTATCTTAAATTTGTTTAGATGCAATTTTTACATCCAGCACAAGGGGTCTATTTACTAAGCCTTGGAAGGAAATAAAGGCCCTCATTCCGAGTTGATCGCACGCTGCCACTTTTTGTAGCCCATGCGATCACCTAGACGCCACCTATGGGGGAGTGTATTTTTGCATAGCAAGGCTGCGATCGCTTGTGCAGCCCTGCTATGCTAAAAAAGTCTTGTGCAGAACTAGACTAGGGTAAGACCTATTTACCCTGTGCGATCACTTCAGTGTTGCAGGTCCCGGAATTGACGTCAGACATCCGCCCTCCAAACTCCTCGACACGCCTGCGTTCGGATATCAACACCCCAAAAACGGTGAGCTGATGCCCGGATCTGCCTTCCTCCTGTCAATCTTCTTGCGGTTGCCGCTGCGACCGCTTTCTTCGTTGGAGGCGTCACTGCCCGACGACAGCCATCGCCGGGCAATGACACGCCTGCGCAATGCAGCCGCCGCGCATGCGCAGTTCCGACCCGATCGCACGGCTGCGAAGCCCTAACTGGTATCAGCTCCTAACTGTCATGTTACATGTTGTGTTTGAAAAATGACAGTTAGGAGCTGGTTGGTTGCTACTTTATCTCCATCCAAGGCTTAGTAAATAGATCCCTGTGTTTGCAAAATGACAGTTAGGAGCTGATTGGTTGGAAATTTATCTCCGTCCAAGGCTTGGTAAATGTTACTAAATAGACCCCTAAATCAGACCCTTTATGTCATGGGACAAGTTTAGTGTTTTCTAGAAGACTTTGACGTCCTCTGCATGGCTCTGCGTCAAATAATAACAGGATGTTATTATTATTGGCCCTCTATAAAGCAACGATTCCCATATAGTATATTTTGATATACAGTACATTAAGCCCTATGATTAATTATACAAGAAGTTTGTGATTATGGTTACAGCTCTTCATCTGATGGAGGCTATAATTTAATTTTAAGCCTTTTTTTGTTGCTTAATGTATGCACAGACATTATACGATGCAACAGTTAGAGTTGCAGAAACATCTGGTTTATTAGTCTATAGGCTGTACAACAAACCCTTTACGTGCTACCCTGAGCATCTCCTTACCAGTAAAGAGATTTAAACACCCTTTATTATTAAAATTAGCATATGGAACATCTGGCTAATTAAATGATATGATATGATATAGCGCTATTGGCATGCTCATCGTACAGAGGATGGGGCCTCCCCCGGCCGCACTCCTGTAGATTTTCTGTTGATGGAGCGTTGAGGTATGAAGATAATTATTTTCTGAGATTTGCCAACCGTGAGATCACTGAGGACTGAGATGGTGTTTCGTCCAAGAGTTAAAGCAGAGGTTCTCAAACTCGGTCCTCGGGGGCCCACACAGTGCATGTTTTGCAGGTAACCCAGCAGGTGCACAGGTGTATTAATTACTCACTGATACATTTTAAAAGGCCCACAGGTGGAGCTAATTATTTCACTTGTGATTCTGTGAGGAGACCTGCAAAACATGCACTGTGTGGGCCCCCGAGGACCGAGTTTGAGAACCTCTGAGTTAAAGGGAACCGATCCCACAACTAAAACAGGTTGTAGGTATTGGTGGAAAGGTTATCTACAGCAGTGGTTCTCAACCTCAAGTACCCCCAGCAGTACATGTTTTCCAGGTCACCTAGCAGTTGAACAGGTGTATTCATTACTCGCCACAGGTGGAGCAAATTATTTCACTTACAATCCTGTTAGGACACCTGGAAAACATGAACTGTTGGGGGTACTTGAGGATCACGGTTGAGAACCACTGATCTACAGTATATGTTCTTCATTGGGACCACCATGGGATCAGGATTGTTATAAGAAAGTAGTGGGCTGGTGTGAAAGATTTGTGAAACTGCCCCCATTTCACATTCCAATTATCCAAGTCTTACTTACAAAAGTTATATTCATGGAGCCTGGGTAGATTACTGTATGTGGGACAAGTTCCCCAGGTACATTGGCAGGTAGGTAGATAAATATATGATCATAGTTGTCTACCGCGTTTTATATTCCACATATTTATATGAAACTTTACTCATCTCTTTTGTTTTTATGTTTCCGTTGTGTTATCGTTTGTTTGCTCTTGTGTTTTGTATATATGTTTGTTTTGTTTTTGTCGTTATCTTTGTGTTATTGGAAAACATGCAATAAAAATACTTGATAAAAAAATATGCAATGACAGTCACGATTCTTTTCAAGCAAAAATAATGAAATGCGAATACTAGGCCTAATTTAGCGTGGAACGCTGCTCCGACAGCGTTCGGATGCTGATGCCCTGTGCAGTGTACGCACGCGCAGAAGACGCACTGCCCGTGCGCACACAGTGAAATGCGACAGTATCTTACATATGCGAACGCCTCTGCCGGATTGACAGCCAGAGGCGTTTGCGAAGCAGGAGGGGGCGTCACGTCGGCGTTTCAGGAGCGGGGTTGGGGGGAGTGTGGTCCGGACAACACAGGTGTGTCTGGACCGTTTGCGGGGTGGGCCGCGGCGGCTGCGTGATGTCACACACAACCGCTGCGGCCCAAAAATTGGCGGGCTGCCGCCTGCCTTAGTGTAGGCAGAGGGCAACCCTAAACATGCGGGAACATCGCCGTCATGTGATGCTCTCGCCCTGTGCTGGGCGTCCCCCCGCATGTCAGTGTAACGGGTTGTAGATGTGCGATTGTTTGCACATCTACGACCCATTCTGAATTACGCCCTCTATAACTTAAAATTAATCGCCGCAAAGTAAATCAAAATGACTGGTTATGATAACTTGGAATTCTTTCTGTATTCAGAGTGGATATTTAATTTGATCACTATCAGTCCTCATGTGTTGTAAGACGTCCAGTATTGTCATAATGAACAGTGTAACCCTCCAGTGTCCATAGCACCATTACATCAGAGAAGTGAAGGACGGATCTGATACTATGGGAAGGAGGTGTGGTGATTGGTCAGTGCAGCAGTGGCGTGCGGTGAGGTCAGTGGCTGGTGAGGCACTACAGCCATAATGTCCGCCGAATCCTGCCGATGACCCCTACCGCCACCGAGCCAATGCCCGCTACTGCCCCTGTGCCTGCTGCCACCGCCAATGGCTTACAAACTCGCCCACCATCAACTGAGCCAGCCCTCCGTCACTAATTTGCATCTCAGCCCGATGCCGCCACTGCCGCCAATGCCCGCTGCCTGCCTGCTCATCATACTTGTGATATATTGTACATTTTTATAGAAAAAAAAAAAATTAGTGTTTGGGACTGGGAAGGGAGTGGGAGGAGGACATGAATGCAATTTTGTTGTCCAGGGCTTCCATTAGTAAATTTACGCCGCATAGTAGCGCCACTTACACAAATTACGCCAGGCAGAGCTCCCTTTTACACATTACGGCAGGTAGAGCTCCCTTTTACACATTACGGCAGGTAGAGTCCCCTTTTACACATTACGACAGGTACCGCCTCCTATTACACATTACGGCAGGTAGAGATCCCTCTTTTCACATTACGGCAGACAGCGTCCCCTTTTTACACATTACGGCAGACAGCGTCCCCTTTTTTACACATTACGGCAAACAGCGTCCCCTTTTTTACACATTACGGCAGACAGTGTCCCTTTTTTACACATTACGGCAGACAGCATCCCCTTTTTTACACATTACGGCAAACAGCGTCCCTTTTTACACATTACGACAGACAGCGTCCCCTTTTTTACACATTACGGCAGACAGCGACCCCTTTTTACACATTACGGGAGACAGAGTCCCCTTTTTTACACATTACGGCAGACAGCGTCCCCTTTTTTACACATTACGGCAGACAGCGTCCCCTTTTTACACATTACAGCAGACAGTCCCCCTTTTTTTATACACATTACAGCAGACAGTCCCCTTTTTTTTACACATTACAGCAGACAGTCCCCCTATTTTTTTTACACATTACAGCAGACAGTCCCCCTTTTTTTTACACATTACAGCAGACAGTCCCCCTTTTTTTTACACATTACAGCAGACAGTCCCCCTTATTTTACACATTACAGCAGACAGTCCCCCTTTTTTTACACATTACAGCAGACAGTCCCCTTTTTTTTTACACATTACAGCAGACAGTCCCCCTTTTTTTTTTACACATTACGACAGCTACAGCCCCCTTTTACACATTATGGCAGGTAGAGCACTTTACACCCCCCTCTACTCTTAGGATGTAGTGTAGTGTGTAGTGTAGTGTAGTGTAGTGTAGTGTAGTGTAGTGTGTAGTGTAGTGTAGTGTGTAGTGTAGTGCAGTGTCAGCCACTTACATGATTTCTTCTTCCGGATGCAGGCTCCTGACCCGGCGCTCCCTCGGTCTGTACATTGCACTGCAGGCCAAGAGGAGTGTGGGGGCCGCGGGAGCTCAGCAGTCAGCACGGGGGTCCAGGAGAGGAAGCAGGCCGTTGAGCACAGGGGGCACTAAGGGAGCGGGTGGCACGGGAGCGCAGCTGAGTTCGCGGGGGTTAAGGGAGGGGGGGCCCGCTGGTCCTGCAAGAGCGGATCGGGAACGGGAGGAGCGGCTGTGAGCAGCGGGGATATGCGGCCACTCGGAACGGGGGCATCTGACTCTGCCCATCCGTTCCAGCCCACCCCCTGCCGCTGTCCAATGATTGACAGGGGTGTGCCTTGATATGAGCTCAAGGCACAGCCCCTGTCAATGAGGCAGATCTGCTGGTGCCGCAGCTCATTCAATTTTCAATGGGCTTTTCCAGCCCGTGATTTGGCTCCGCCCCCTGCCCGCCCCCCTCTTCAGACACTTCACTATTGTCACTGGGAGGCAGCATTCTCGCTGCCTCCCATAGAGATTTAGCTATAGTCTCAGGTTAAAAATTATTAAAATAATACAAAGTATAATGTGTTATTATCTTTGTATTATTTTAATCATTATGGCAGGGGAGGCACTGCCTCCCCTGACTGCACGTCCCTGCAGTGCAGGGTGGCCATCAGGGGGGTGCTGGGAGCCCCGCTGTCCCGGGCCTGGCTGCTCTGACAGAGAGTGGAGGGCCTGGGCCGCATGCCACTCGCCACTGCCTGCTACTGAGAGGGCCCCCACTTTAAATATTGAAAATGTCCCTCCCAGAGGAGACAGTTATTCTGAATTCTAGAGGAGGTGGTGGCCATTTTGAGTGAGACATTTTCAAAAGGTTGAAGAGCGCAGGCGCGAACAGAGGGGCCCAGCGAGACCGCAGACCCGTGGAGGCGGCCTAGGGGGGAGGGGGGTGTTCCCCTGACAACGAGCAAAACCCCTGAGAGCAGGTACTGTGGCATAGGGCATTTTTTGCTGTGTGGGCATAATATGGTGACAGTGGCATAACTGTTGGGGGAATAGTATGGTGACAGGGGCATTACTGTGGGGGCTTAATATGGTGTCAGGGGCATTACTGTGTGGGGCATAATATGGTGTCTGGGGCATTACTTTGTGTATGATAATAAAAAAAATGGGGGAGGGGGGGGGCTGCCTATTTTCTCAGTCCCGGGCCCCACAATTTCTGATGCCAGCTCTGGGTCAGTGCTGTAGATACAGTAACAAGACACCAATATATCCACATCACTGTGATGCAATTTATTAATAGTGCATTCCCCACACATTCACACGTATCTTACATAAATGTATTTGCAGTTTAGTTTTCTTTTTTTATATACACAAAATTTGATGTTGGACATGAAAAAAGATAAATCGTGTTTATATACATTTCAATTCTCTGCTCTAATCTTGTCCTTATAAATAAACCGTTATACAGTAACATGTATTCTTGTTAATTTTATCAAAGGAAAGAACACCTTAAATTAGGAACTGTTGTTCAAACTAATGCTAAAATGTTTGTTATATTCACAGTTTTACTGTAAACTGACGTACTTGTAATTACACAGTGACTTCACACCCAAGTACATCCGCAGGCTCATACAATATACTGAACAGGAGAAAAGAAACTGGAGTGACAGTAGCGCCACGTTATGTATTAAGGAGAGACAATATCTGTTTCATTGTGTATAGGGCATGATAAATATATGTATATATATATATATATATATATATATATCTTCAGTACTGTGCAAAAGTTTTAGGCAGGTATGCTGCAAAGTTAGAATGCTTTAAAATAGAAGTGTTACTAGTTTATTTTTATTAATTAACAAAATGCAAAGTGAATGAACAGAAGAGAAATTAAATCAAATCAATATTTGGTGTGACCGCCCTTTTCCTTCAAAACAGCGTAAATTCTTCTAGGTACACTTGCACACAGTTTTTGAAGGAACTCGGCAGGAGGTTGTTCCAAACATCTTGGAGAACTAACCACAAATCTTCTGTGGATGTAGCTTGCTACAATCCTTCTGTCTCTTCATGTAATCCCTGACAGACTCAATGATGTTGAGATCAGGGCTCTGTGGGGACCATATCATCATTTCCAGAACTCCTTGTTCTTCTTTACGCTGAAGATAGTTCTTAATGACATTGGCTGTATGTTTGGGGTCATTGTCCTGCTGCAGAATAATGGATAATGGATAGCATGATGGATAAGTACCTGCCGGTACGCTTCCCGGGCCCAGGTAATTAATAACCGCCCCCCTTCAGCACCAGTGCATGCACTTGCAAGCAGTGCACATGACACCAGGGGGTATAGTTACTAAAGTGTGGGTTTTTAGAAGTGGACATGTTGCAACCAATTAGATTACAGCTATTATGTTCTGGAAGGTGCTATGGTAAATGATAAGTAGAATCTGATTGGTTGCGTTGGCAACATATCCACTTCTAAAAACTTGCACTTTAGTAAATATACCCCCCATTCTCTGCTGCTCTGCTATTAATAGTTCAATGATATCCACGTATATGTGACAGAGGGGATAATTCAGATCTGATCATAGATGTGCATAAAAACGCACATCTACGGTCAAATTCTTTGACATACGGGGGGGATGCCCAGCACAGGTCATGTCCGGACCCACATGACGGGTCCTGCCACCCCCCCCCCCACAGACATGCAAAAGCATCGCATGGTGGTGATGCTTTCGCATGTTTCAAGAAGCCCTCTGCCTACGCAGCCTAGCCATGTATTTAGTCACAGCGGCTGCGTGTGACGTCATGCAGCCGCCACGACCCACCCCAGCAACGGTCCGGACATGCCTCCATTGTCCGGACCGAGCCCCTTAAACGGAGCGTCGATGTCTACAAAATGCGGCGTTGATGCCGCATTCCCGCCCCACTCCAGGCCTTAAACTGCATTCTGCAGAAAACGCAGTTTAGGACCTTGTACATGGGCGTGCCAGCGTACGCACATGCGCAGAGGTGTAAAAATCGCTTCATAAAGATTTTTGCACATCAACAACGGGGTCTGAATTAGGCCCAGAGCCCACCCATACACCGAAATGGGACAGTGGGGAGGTATACCGAATGCTCAATATTGCAGACTACCTAACTAGCACCGTCACAGAAACCTGGCAAAGCCCAACAACAGTTTCTGTACATTAATCACGTCGTATGTACAGTGCATCAGGCAACTAATAATTACAAATAAATATGCCTTTTTTTAAGGTAAATCCTCAGGTTGGTGAAATTTGATTTGCAGATAAAAAATGCACATAAATATTTTTTTTTAAAAACGTCTCCATGTAATAATGACTTACAGTATGTAAACTGATAATGCTCCCATTAGCCAAACTGGCAATCACTTCATAAACTACATACACTAAGACGCCAGACTTCAAAACGTAATTTATCTTGACGATAGGCAGCCGTAGTGTCCGATTGGATTGTCAACACCGGAATGCCGACAGGTTCTGTATGTGAACAGAGAGAATGTTGACATGGAAATAAGATCGACAAAGCCTAATGTTAACATTCACAAATATTGACATGGTTAAAATGTCAACATATTCATAATGTGACATTTTAGCATGTCGGCATCAGAATGTCAACAGTACATTTTGTGTTATTTTTAGGGTTAAGGCCAGGGTTAGTGTTAGGGTTAGAGTTTGAGCTAGGGTTAGGATTGGCATCAGGCATAAAGTTAGGGTTATGGTTAGGCTTAGGGTTAACTTTAGGGTTAGAGTTAGGGTAAGGACTAGTGTTAAGTTTAGGTCTTTGGTTAGTGTTAGGGTTAGGGCTAGGATTAGGTCTTTGGTTAGTGTTAGGGTTAGGGCTAGGATTAGGTCTTTGGTTAGTGTTAGGGTTAGGGCTAGGATTAGGTCTTTGGTTAGTGTTAGGGTTAGGGCTAGGATTAGGTCTTTGGTTAGTGTTAGGGTTAGGGCTAGGATTAGGTCTTTGGTTAGTGTTAGGGTTAGGGCTAGGATTAGGTCTTTGGTTAGTGTTAGGGTTAGGGCTAGGATTAGGTCTTTGGTTAGTGTTAGGGTTAGGGCTAGGATTAGGTCTTTGGTTAGTGTTAGGGTTAGGGCTAGGATTAGGTCTTTGGTTAGTGTTAGGGTTAGGGCTAGGATTAGGTCTTTGGTTAGTGTTAGGGTTAGGGCTAGGATTAGGTCTTTGGTTAGTGTTAGGGTTAGGGCTAGGATTAGGTCTTTGGTTAGTGTTAGGGTTAGGGCTAGGATTAGGTCTTTGGTTAGTGTTAGGGTTAGGGCTAGGATTAGGTCTTTGGTTAGTGTTAGGGTTAGGGCTAGGATTAGGTCTTTGGTTAGTGTTAGGGTTAGGGCTAGGATTAGGTCTTTGGTTAGTGTTAGGGTTAGGGCTAGGATTAGGTCTTTGGTTAGTGTTAGGGTTAGGGCTAGGATTAGGTCTTTGGTTAGTGTTAGGGTTAGGGCTAGGATTATTGTTAGGGTTAGGGCTATGATTATTGTTAGGGTTAATGCTAGGGTTAGGTCTAGGGTTAGTTTTAGGGTTAATGTTAGGGTTATGATTAGGGTTATGGTTAGTGTTAGGGTTAGAGGTAGGGTTATTGTCACAGCGCCGCCGCGGTCTCCATACTTACCCCTCCGGGCGCGCTGGGTCTCCGTGCGGCCGTCCTCGCTGGCGGTTCCCGGCGTCCAGCGCTCCGTCCGGCCAGCGTGTGCGCTCGACGTCCACGGGAGGTGCGGGTGACGTCATCGGTACCTCCACCAATCAGGCCCTGGCGGGAAGTTCAAATTCAGACGCTGGGCAATGCTCCGGCGCCTGAGTATCATCGTTGCTGCGACTGTGGTGGTGATCTCCAGAGCTCCCGTTTCTCCGTGCCTCAGCATCTCCGTGCTTCCCAGCACCTCCGTGCCTCAGCATCTCCGTGCCTCCAGTGTCTCCGTGCCTCAGCATCTCCGTGCCTCAGCACCTCCGTGCCCCAGCACTCAGCACCTCCGTGCCTCCAGTGTCTCCGTGCCTCAGCACTCAGCACCTCCGTGCCTCAGCATCTCCGTGCTTCCCAGCACCTCCGTGCCTCAGCATCTCCGTGCTTCCCAGCACCTCCGTGCCTCAGCATCTCCGTGCTTCCCAGCACCTCCGTGCCTCAGCATCTCCGTGCCTCCAGTGTCTCCGTGCCTCAGCATCTCCGTGCCTCAGCACCTCCGTGCCCCAGCACTCAGCACCTCCGTGCCTCCAGTGTCTCCGTGCCTCAGCACTCAGCACCTCCGTGCCTCAGCATCTCCGTGCTTCCCAGCACCTCCGTGCCTCAGCATCTCCGTGCTTCCCAGCACCTCCGTGCCTCAGCATCTCCGTGCTTCCCAGCACCTCCGTGCCTCAGCATCTCCGTGCCTCCAGTGTCTCCGTGCCTCAGCATCTCCGTGCCTCAGCACCTCCGTGCCCCAGCACTCAGCACCTCCGTGCCTCCAGTGTCTCCGTGCCTCAGCACTCAGCACCTCCGTGCCTCAGCACTCAGCACCTCCGTGCCTCAGCATCTCCATGCCTCAGCACTCAGCACATCCGTGCCTCAGCACTCAGCACCTCCGTGCCTCAGCATCTCCGTGCCTCAGCACCTCTGTGCCTCAGCACCTCCGTGCCTCAGCACTCAGCACCTCCGTGCCTCAGCATCTCCGTGCCTCAGCACTCAGCTACTCCGTGCCTCAGCACTCGGCACCTCTGTGCCTCCAGCACCTTCGTGCCTCCAGCACCACTGTGCCTCCAGCACCACTGTGCCTCCAAGCATCTCAACGTCTCTAAGCGCCTCAGCGCCTTCATACACCTCAGTAACTCTAGCATTTCGGTGCCTCTAGCACCTCAGTGCCTCCAGCACCCCAACATCGCTCACAGTAAGCTTTTGGTACTCTCCACCAAATCATCAGCACCTTTACAAGTCTTGTCTTTCAGGAGACCTTCATGCATTCACCCGCGTCTCCTGCCTACCGTCCTAATCCTGTATGAGGAAGACCTACATCCGGCCATCTCTACTGCGACCCAGTAGCGGTTCCTCTTCCCGGTCACCGGAAGAAACCCAGAGTCCACAGCACTTCCAGACCAGGTCAGTGATAGTATACTCAGGCCACATGGACCCGGGGAATCGGAACACAGAGTCAAGCGCCATCCAAAGTTTGGCTTCCCGAGTTCAGTCTCAAGAGGCGACACAGGGTCAGGTGATGCAATATCTCCAGGAATTGTCTGGCCGATTGGATCAAATCCAAGCATCCTTAGCCTCCGCAATTCCGGCTCCAGCTCCCGTAACTGCTCCAGTTGCTGTTTCCAGTAATGTCCAACCTCCAGTCGGTACCAGGTCACGTCTTCAGCTTCCTACTCCTTCCCGCTATAATGGGAACCCAAAGAATTGCCGTGGTTTTTTAAATCAGTGCGAGGTGCACTACGAGCTGCTCTCTCATAACTTCCCTATGGATCGCTCTAAGGTAGCGTATATCATTTCCCTGCTTGAAGGGTCAGCGTTGGATTGGGTGTCTCCGTTGTGGGAACAATCTGATCCCGTGGTTTCCAACTACACCAACTCCATCACGTCCTTTCGAAGAATCTTCGACGAGCCCGGCAGGATGACCACTGCTTCTTCCGACTTGCTCCGTGTTCGTCAGGGCTCCCGTTCCGTGGGTCAGTCAGTGGTTCATTTCCAGACCATTGCCTCTGAATTGCGCTGGAATAATGACGCTCTGAGAGCTGCCTACTGGAACGGTCTCTCCGATCGGCTGAAAGATGAGTTGGTCACAAGGGATCTGCCGGATCCATTAGAAGAGTTGATTTCCCTTTGCGTCAAGGTGGATCTTCGGATGCAGGAGCATGGAAGAGAACGTAGCTGTTCAGATCGTTCCAGGTTCCGGAATCCTACTCCTAGACCGGTGGCTATGCCTAGCTCGGATGAGCCCATGCAAATTAACCGATCCCGACTGTCTCCGGAAGAACGACAGCGTCATCGTGAGGGTAAATTTTGCCTTTACTGTGGAGCCGCAGATCATTTCCTCAAGTTTTGTAAATCCCGTCCGGGAAACGGGCAGGCCTAGCTTGTTCCGGAGGAGTCAAGCTGGGGGTTACGACAAAATCTTCTCCAATTTTGGACTGTTTGCTT
Organism: Pseudophryne corroboree; assembly: GCF_028390025.1. Lineage (NCBI taxonomy): Eukaryota > Metazoa > Chordata > Amphibia > Anura > Myobatrachidae > Pseudophryne > Pseudophryne corroboree. Next base: position 467,080,696 of record NC_086451.1, read on the forward strand.
CCTGTAACTTTAGTCACCGATTCAGCCTCCAAGTCTTGTGAAGCCCTGTTGGATTCCGGAGCTGCGGGGAACTTCGTTTCTTCCTCCTGTGTCCAAAACATGGATTTAAAGTTACGGCCTATCGAGCGGCCTATTTCGTTGACGGCTATCAACTGTACTAGAATTTCCAAGGGTCTCATAATGTGGCGCACAGAGCCAGTTAAGCTGCAGGTTGGGGCTCTACATCAAGAAAGTCTGGAACTCTTGGTGATTCCAGAAATGCATCACGATCTGGTCCTTGGAATGCCTTGGCTGAAAATTCATAATCCCCACATTGACTGGAAGTCTTCTCAAATTCTGTCTTGGAGTTCCTTTTGTCACGCTAACTGTCTCACTTCCGTTTGTCCGCTCCGTGTCTCTTCTAAGACGGATGAAGAGCATATTCCGGAGGCGTATCAAGGGTACAAGGATGTGTTTTCGGAACAAGCAGCTGATCTGTTACCACCTCATAGGCCTTGGGACTGCCCTATTGACCTTGTCCCAGGGAAGACGCCACCTCGTGGTCGCACATATCCCCTGTCTCTTCCCGAGACTCAAGCTATGTCGGAATATATTAAGTCCAATCTGCTCAAGGGATTTATTTGCCCCTCTTCCTCCCCTGCTGGAGCGGGCTTCTTTTTCGTGAAGAAAAAGGACGGGGGGTTGAGACCATGTATCGACTACCGCGGCTTAAACGATATCACTATCAAGAATAAATACCCCTTGCCACTAATCACAGAGTTATTTGATAGGGTCCGTGGCGCCCGCGTTTTCTCCAAACTCGACTTGAGGGGAGCTTATAATCTTATACGCATCCGAGAAGGGGATGAATGGAAGACTGCCTTCAATACCCGGGATGGGCATTACGAATACCTGGTGATGCCATTCGGTCTTAGTAATGCTCCTGCTGTTTTCCAGGGATTCATCAACGAAATCTTCCGAGACATGTTATATCAGAGTGTTGTGGTATATTTGGACGACATACTGATTTTTTCCAAAAATCTTGTTGAACACAGGACTCAAGTCAAAGAAGTGCTCCACCGTTTACAAGAGAATCATCTCTATGCTAAGCTTTCCAAATGTACCTTCGAAGTGACATCGGTTCCATTCCTCGGTTATATCATCTCGGGGACGGAGCTTCGCATGGATCCGGAAAAGCTCTCTGCCATTCGTGACTGGACTCAGCCTCTCTCTTTAAAAGCAATACAAAGATTCCTGGGCTTTGCGAATTACTACAGGAAATTCGTTAGAGGTTTCTCCACCATTGTTGCGCCCACTACTGCCTTGAAGAGAAAGGGCTCTAATCCGAGTTTGTGGCCTCCTGAAGCCATTGAGGCCTTTTCCCACTTGTAGTTAGCTTTCATGTCTGCTCCTGTTCTCCAACAACCAAATTTCGATGAACCTTTCTTCCTAGAGGTTGACGCATCTTCAGTCGGGGTTGGGGCCGTTCTCTCTCAGTACTCCTCTGATAAGAAATTACATCCGTGTGGCTTCCACTCTCGTAAATTCTCTCCGGCCGAACGAAATTACACTATTGGAGACCAGGAACTTTTGGCAATTAAATCCGCCTTGGAAGAGTGGAGATACCTCTTAGAAGGGGCTAAACATGTGTTTACCATTTACACGGATCACAAAAATTTGTTGTACATCAAATCCGCACAATGCTTGAATCCTCGCCAAGCGAGATGGGCATTTTTCTTTACTCAATTTTCTTTTGTTATCAAGTAGTTTATGAACATTAGGGTTATGTTTAGGGTTTGGGTTAGGTTTAGGGTTAGGCTAAATTATATAGCAGGGGCCTGACTGTAAACTCACCCTACGAAACCAGGAAAGTGTCCAGGGGCCACTCCTAGAGGAGGGGGTACTGTCACAGCGCCGCCGCGGTCTCCATACTTACCCCTCCAGGCACGCTGGGTCTCCGTGCGGCCATCCTCGCTGGCGGTTCCCGGCGTCCAGCGCTCCGTCCGGCCAGCGTGTGCGCTCGACGTCCACGGGAGGTGCGGGTGACGTCATCGGTACCTCCACCAATCAGGCCCTGGCGGGAAGTTCAAATTCAGACAATGCTCCGGCGCCTGAGTATCATCGTTGCTGCGACTGTGGTGGTGATCTCCAGAGCTCCCGTTTCTCCGTGCCTCAGCATCCCCGTGCTTCCCAGCACCTCCGTGCCTAAGCATCTCCGTGCTTCCCAGCACCTCCGTGCCTCAGCATCTTCGTGCTTCCCAGCACCTCCGTGCCTCAGCGTCTCCGTGCCTCCAGTGTCTCCGTGCCTCAGCATCTCCGTGCCTCAGCATCTCCGTGCCTCAGCACCTCCGTGCCCCAGCACTCAGCATCTCCGTGCCTCCAGTGTCTCCGTGCCTCAGCACTCAGCACCTCCGTGCCTCAGCACTCAGCACCTCCGTGCCTCAGCACTCAGCACCTCCGTGCCTCAGCACTCAGCACCTCCGTGCCTCAGCATCTCCGTGCCACAGCATCTCCGTGCCTCAGCACTCAGCACCTCCGTGCCTCAGCACTCGGCACCTCTGAGCCACCAGCACCTCTGTGCCTCCAGCACCTTCGTGCCTCCAGCACCACTGTGCCTCCAAGCATCTCAACGTCTCTAAGCGCCTCAGCGCCTTCATACACCTCAGTAACTCTAGCATTTCGGTGCCTCTAGCACCTCAGTGCCTCCAGCACCCCAACATCGCTCACAGTAAGCTTTTGGTACTCTCCACCAATTCATCAGCACCTTTACAAGTCTTGTTTTTCAGGAGATCTTCATGCATTCACCCGCGTCTCCTGCCTACCGTCCTAATCCTGTATGAGGAAAACCTACATCCGGCCATCTCTACTGCGACCCAGTAGCGGTTCCTCTTCCCGGTCACCGGAAGAAACCACGAGTCCACAACACTTCCAAACCAGGTCAGTGATAGTTATATTTAGGGTTAGAGTTAGGGTTACATTTAACGCTATGGTTAGGGCCAATGTTAGTGTTAGGGATCATTTTAGGGTTAGTAATAGGGTCAGTGTTAGAGTTATAGTTAGGGATAAGTTTAGAGTTAGGGTTAGGGTGAAGTTAGGAGTTAGTTAGTTTATGAACATTAGGGTTATGTTTAGGGTTTGGGTTAGGTTTAGGGTTAGGCTAAATTATATAGCAGGGGCCTGACTGTAAACTCTAATTCCAAACATAACAAGAGGTGCTACCATGCTGAGACTTGTGGTGATACAAAGAAAAAATAGAAAATACAGGTGCACACTCTAAATACTAAGAACACTGCTAATTAGAACAATTATAATAAACTCTGCAGTTTAACATGGAGTAAAATATAGGTAGTTCACATACGTTTGGCTAAAAATAAGGGCTCACCTACTGTAACCAGATGACCTCACATTCCTAAAGTTAAAGTCCACAGCGTGGGACCCCCCGGGCCAGCATAACCCAACCTCTCCAAGGCATTATATTAGTAAGATGCTAGGTATGCCAGTACCTCAGTTTTACTCCATGTTAAATTGCAGAGTTTATTAAATTGTTCTGATTAGCAGGGTTCAAGGTATTTAGAGTGTGTACCTGCATTTTCTCTTTTCTGTTTGGCTGAAATATGCATAAAACTGTATGACACAGGAATGTTTTCCAGTCTGTCCTTATGTTTTGCACATCCACTGTCATCCCGCTATCAGGCACAACTACCGGACAAACAGATTAGTAAGCAAATTGGCTATATTGACATGCAGGGGTACTGGGGCAATGCAATATTCCAGACCTCTATCCAGACATTCAACTGCCCACACATAGAGAATTTCCCAACATACCCAATAAAAGTGAATACATTTTGATTTGGTATAATAATCATCAAAGATTGGTCAATTTGGTTGAATTGACCAACAAAATTGTTACCGTAGGAAGCTTGACAACAACCCCCAATAAGTATTCTCAAAGTGTATTACTGCCATTGGATCTAGCAAAGACGGGCAGATATAACATGTGCAGAGAGAGTTAGATTGGGGGGGGGGGGGGGGGTGTTCAAACTGAAATCTAAATTGCAGTGTAAAAAAAAAGCAGCCAGTATTTACTCTGCACAGAAACAATATAACCCACCCAAATCTAACTCTCTCTGCACATGTTACATCTGCCCCACCTGCAGTGCACATGGTTTTGCCCATCTGCTAACAAAGTTGCTGCTACGATCAGGTCTGAATTGGGCCCACTTTTTGTACCGCTCTAGTCATTGTTCAGCTATACAAATGCTAATAGTTAATCCAATTTTGATACAAAGTTATATCCTGAGGAATAAATTAACATTAAGAGGAAGCAGTAAGTTGTCAGAATGTAGAAAGTTTAATGAAAAGAAGAAATGTATAATAATCTTCTTAAAAAATAATTATTCTGTCAATGGAACTGTGTTTGAATGTCAATATGACAGAGCAGATGGTAAAATAAATTAACAGGAACCGTACTGTGATCACAAATCCATCTGGAATTATTTGACTTCTTCGAACACCATTCTCAATATCGTCGACCTACAGTAAATAATGAAATTTTATTTAACACTGTCTTTCATATTGCCGGCTACATAACTTTGTATCTTAATCAAATGTGACAGCATTTCTCAATCTTTAGCTCAGAAAACATCAGTTCATATCGCAGATTGTTGCGGACATCGGGGTCTATGTACTTGAGCCTCAGAGAGAGATAAAATGGAGAGAGATAAAGTGCCAGCCAATCAGCTCCTGTCATTTTGTAAACACTGTCTGTAACATGGCAGTAAGGAGCTGATTGGCTGAGGGTGCATTATATTAGGATAATGTCACACTGGTGGTATTTCCACGGTGACATCGTCAGTGAAACTCACAGCAGACAATCGCTGTAAATATGTTCCCATAGACATCCATGTACTGTTACTGGTGGGTGTTATACGAGTGGTTTCTCCCTAGTGACTTGCTGTCTATTGCTTTTGACAATGACTCTATCCACTGGATGGAACAGTTCAGCTAATTTAAAATCAACAGTATGTGGTGAATACTGACACACAGAGGATGTACACAGCTGTTAAGTAGCATTTTCTAGATGCTTTTATTCTTCTCTGCATATAAACTCCCCAAACCATCTGCAAAAACAGTTAATATTTAGAGCAGGAATTTTCGGCAGCAATTAGAAGGCAGTGGGGGATCACTATGGATAACAACAGCAATTTCAGAAAATAATTATATATATATATAGGAGGTTGCATCCCATCCCTCGAACAGTCTTACATATTTCTTTTACATTGTTCTTAAAATTTTATCTACATAATTGCCCCACTTTTCATGTGAAAATCACCTCAATGTAGCTACTGTACTGCGTACAAAATATTCCCCCCTTTTCGCAGTCAGAAAAATTAATTTCCATACAAGAGCTTCATCATGAAGATTAAAGAATATCAAAAAATGCAAAGAGTTAAATTTACTGAAGGTTCTAAAAAGGAAAAGTGGTGATGTTGCCAATAGGAACAATCATATTCTGTCTGTTATTCTCTATTGCTCCTAGAAAATGATAGATGATTGGTTGCTAAGGGCAACATCACCACTTTTGATTTTTAGAACCTTTAGTAAATTTACCCCAAAGATTCTGAAAATATATAGCAAAATACAAGAAAAATAAAAGTATATTTCAAGACTATTTAATATCCCCATAAATAATAAGAGAAAATATGGTACAATCTGTGCTTTAGTGCACATGGTTTTCCATGAAAGAAAGAGGGTGACACACTAGCAGATGGAGGAAGATTATATGGATTGCTAAAGTGGAAATGCAACATTGTGCCCCTCAAGGATAGATGCTGTATTTGAAAACATCTAATACTGCTTATAATCCCAGTAACACTACATATATAATCAGAATTATAGTAGTGGAAATAGAAAATGAAAAAATAAATAAATAAAATAAAAACAGGATTACTAAATAATTGGTTTAAGAGACTGTAGGGTTGATAACCTCTTTTGTGTTCCCTGATCCTCTTTCTCCCCTACTTGCAGTTAATGCGTTTTACTTTATATAACATTTAGGTGTTAATAACACAAAACAAAAGCCTTTGCTGATAATTTTGAGAAATGAAGTTAAATCCCACCCTGTACTGTAAATGATCCTTTGTGTTGTTACACTACTTCTTTTGCACAACAGCACATGGTGTCATGGGATCAACCAAGATGGCGGCATATACGGAGCGCTAATATCACCTACCTATGGGAGGACAGTGGGCCTGAGTCATGTTTGTAAGTAAAGCAAAAAAAGCAAGTAACTGTGTGTCTAGAACAAACCATGGGGGTAATTCAGACCTGATCGCTGGGCAGCGGTTTTTGCAGCCCTGCGATCAGATAGTCGCCGCCTACGGGGGGAGTGTATTTTCGCTGTGCAAGTGTGCGATCGCATGTGTAGGAGAGCTGTACAAACAGATTTTGTGCAGTCTCTGCGCAGCCCAGGACTTACTCAGCCGCTGCGATCACATCAGCCTGCCTGGGACCGGAATTGATGTCAGACACCCGTCCTGAAAACGCTTGGACACGCCTGCGTTTTTCCAGACACTCCCAGAAAACGGTCAGTTGACACCCAAAAACGCCTTCTTCCTGTCAATCTCCTTGCAAACACCCATGCAAATGGGTCCTTCGCACAAACCCATCACTAAGCGGCGATCCGCTTTATACCGTCGTGAGGGGCTACGCCCCCTTAACCCTTGCACGCTCTTGTGGCGTGCAATAGTTGTATTATATGGAGTATTACCACCAATCATAATTGTGTGAGTGGTTAAATATTGCACGGACAAAGGGGCGTGCGATGGTTAAGGGGTCGTAGCCCCTTGCAACGGCATAAACAGCGCACGCAGGGCCTGATGAATCACCTAGTAGGTGCTGTGGTTGGGGGAGTGGCGGGTGCAGGGGAGACGCAGATGGAGGAGGGGGGCCAGGTGTGCCGTGCGTGGGGGAGGGGTGGTTGTGGTTGTGGGGAGGGGTGGGTGCCGCAATTGGGGGACTGGAGCCACCGCGGGTGCGGGGGAGCCACGGGTGGGGCGGATGCAGAGGTGCTGCGGGTGGGGGAGGGGTGCGGAGCCACAGTGGGTGGTGGGGGGTGCGGGTGCCGCGGATGGGGCCCGGAGGTTCTGTGAGTGGGGGAGGGGCGGGTAATGCTTTTCCTGCTTCTTCTCCTGTCAGCAGCTAAGCTGCTGTCCTCCCTTTGGCAGTGGTTCTCCCGGAGACTCGCACAGCAGCCAATCACTATTGTTAGCGCTAGTGTCCCAATGCACCGCATTACAGGGAAGAAAATGCACTCAATAAACTACAGCTCCCAGCAGCCCTTAGCGCCTGCATGCGTTGGCGCTAAGGGTTGCTGGGAGCTGTAGTTTATTGAGTGCGTATACTTCCCTGTAATGTGGCGCGTTGGGACACCGGCGCTAACAATAGTGACTGGCTGGCGGAACTGACTGACTCGCTGAATCAATGTAAAAGGTGAGAGTGCTGTGCAGTGTCAGCGTCCAGACATTACCCTCGGTAATATCACCCTCTCTATCCGTTACATTACCCATCTCGGGGGTTCCAGGCCGGCAGGCCAGGTGCTGTGTTGCGGAGTCAGGGCCTCTGGGGATCTGGGCGTGGCTGTGGCGGGGAGGCACTTCTGTGACATCATGTGCAGAGAATGCTCTGGGGCTCAGAGAGTATGCGGCGCTGGGAGGGCTATGAAAGCCCTCCGCTGCACCGCTTTCATACACATATATGCCGGTGGCCGCAGCAGCTTTTGTTCCATGTGCGCCGCGGCTAGGTAGTGGGGATTGTTGATGCCGGAGGGGGCAGGCGGACTGGCAGCAGGACATAGGGGGTCATTCCGACCTGATCGTAGCTGTGCTAAATTTTGTAGCTGACGTCATACATCCGCTGCGGCCTGTCCACCTCGTGGTCCGGCCACGCCTGCATTGGCCGGACCGCGGCCACAAAACGGCGAGCAAACGCAGTCCGTGAGACTGCACTGGTTACACTGTGACTGGCAGCGACTGCCTATTGGAAGTCCGACCTGCCAGTCACCCGCGGGACAGGCAGTCCCACTGGAAGCTGTTTCTTCCCCCTGAAACTGCCAGACTGGACTGCGACTAGCAAAGAGCTGGCTTCCTGTAGGAAACCACTCCCTGCCTTTCTGCCCAAGATGGCTTCTATGGGATGAAGCCACTGCAGTCCATAGAAACCGGTGTTTTGCGCATAAGCAGTACCGCCGCAGCCACAGCACATATGCCGGTCCCAGTACCTGTCAGCTACATTGTACAGGACCCAGGCAGCGGTGGGGGAGGATGGCGGGAACAAGGCGGCAGGGACCAGGCAGCGCGGCCAGTGCAGCCCCCCTCCTCCATTCACGTAGGAGCCGCCGCTGGATACAATTATTTGAGGATGCAGATAAATAGCATTTTAAGACCAGATGTATGAATAATTCACAGATGTTCCCCATTAGGTAGTTGGCATGCTCTGAATTGCCCAACATATATGTGCCCAGTTATCCAAATAGATGGCACCAAGAGACATCAATGTAAATATTTTATGACAAGATATTGTCTAACATGAATGCTAAAGCCCATAGATTACCTGTTCCATATTCTTTTAAAGTAACATGAAGATAAACACACTCTGTTGCCACTTTGGGGGTAAAAATATATTAAGTCAATTGTTGGCAAAACCTTGATATTGTAAACCCAATATAACTGTATAACTATATAGTAATGTAGAAGTGAGAAATGGGGACTAACTTAATGTTACATTATATCTAGAGATGAGCGGGTTCAGTTCTCAGAGAACCGAACCGTACCAAACTTCACCATTCGAGTCCGGTTCCGAGCCCGGCTCGGGTTTTCCCGCCTGACTCGGAAACCAGAATGAGGCAAAACGTCATCATCCCGCTGTCGGATTCTCGCGACATTTGGACTCCATATAAGGAGCCGCGCGTCGCCGCCATTTTCACTACGGCATTGGAGAGTGTAGAGAGAAGACGTGTCTCCGTTCTCTCAATGTCCTCAGTGTCCGTGTCTAGTGCTGAATCTGTCCAGTCACAGTGGTGGTGTCCTCTGCTGCCATATGTCCAGTGCTGCTGTATAATAAATCCCTTACAGTGTTGTTGTGTTGTGCTGCATCAGACCAGTGGTAGTGTCCTGGCCATCAGCCATTCCAGTGACCAGGCAGTCACAGTGGTATACGCTGCTGCTATATGTCCACTGCTACAGTATTATAATAACAATAATAATAATAATAATAATAACAACAACAAGTCCCTTACAGTGTTGCTGTGTTGTGCTGCATCAGACCAGTGGTATTGTCCTGGCCATCAGCCATCAGTCATTCCTGTGCCGCATATTGTCTCATATAACTCCACAAAAATAATGGAGAACAAAAAGATTAAGAACCACTTCCTCCTAGTGCTGAAGCTGCTGCCACTAGCCATGACATAGATGATGAAATGCCATCAACGTCGTCTGCCAAGGCCGATGCCCATTGTGATAGTAGAGGGCATGTAAAATCTAAAAAGCCAAAGTTCATTAAAAAGACCCAAAAACAAATTGAAATGGTCTGAGGAGAAACGTAAACTTGCCAATATGCCATTTACGACACGGAGTGGCAAGGAACGGCTGAGGCCCTGGCCTATGTTCATGACTAGTGGTTCAGCTTCACATGACGATGGAACCCCTCATAACTGAGGCCTTGACACTTATGTTGGTGTTAGACGTGCGTCTGGTATCCGCCATTAGTGCAGTGGGATTTAGACAATTGATGAAGTTATTGTGTCCCCGGTAACAAATCCCATCTAGATTCCACTTCACTAGGCAGGCGATGCCGAGATTTTGCCAATTAATTACAGTGATTTGGATGTATAATTACAGTGATCTTACCAATTAATGCCAGTGATTTGGACGTATAATTCCAGTGATTTTGCCATTTAATTCCACTGATTTGGACGTATAATTCCTGTGATTTTGCCATTTAATTCCAGTGATTTGGACGTATAATTCCAGTGATTTGGACGTATAATTCCAGTGATTTTGCAGTATAATTCCAGTGATTTTGCAGTATAATTCCAGTGATTTTGCCAATTAATTCCAGTGATTTTGCCATTTAATTCCAGTGATTTGGACGTATAATTCCAGTGATTTGGACGTATAATTCCAGTGATTTTGCAGTTTAATTCCAGTGATTTTTCCATTCAATTCCAGTGATTTTGCCAGTTAATTCCAGTGATTTGGACGTATAATTCCAGTGGTTTTGCAGTATAATTCCAGTGATTTTGCAGTTTAATTCCAGTGATTTTGCCATTCAATTCCAGTGATTTTGCCAGTTAATTCCAGTGATTTGGACGTATAATTCCAGTGATTTGGACGTATAATTCCAGTGATTTTGCAGTATAATTCCAGTGATTTTGCAGTATAATTCCAGTGATTTTGCCATTTAATTCCAGTGATTTGGACGTATAATTGTAATGGGAATTGTTTGTGTCGCTTGTCTTAGTCATACAGCTACCTCACTGCACCTCTTCGACATCTTTGCATCATATGCTGTTTGGGGACTAGTTTTTTGAAGGGCCATCCTGTCTGCAGCTGCAGTGCCACTCCTAGATGGGCCAGGTGTTTGTGCCGCACACTTGTGTCGCTTAGCTTAGTCATACAGCCACCTCGGTGCAACTTTTAGGCCTAAAAACAATATTGTGAGGTGTTCAGCATAGACTGGAAATGAGTGGAAATGATTGTTATTGAGGTTAATAATACCGTAGGATCAAAATTACCCCCAAATTCTGTGATTTTAGCTGTTTTTATGTTTTTTTCAAAAATCATCCAGATCCAAAACCAAAACCAAAACCAAACCACGAGCAGGGAATTAGAACCAAAACACAAAACACGAAAAGTGCCCGCCGCACATCTCTAATTATATCAAGTAGGCCTGATGGACGTAATTTGGTCAGTGAATATTCACCTAGCTGTATCCACCATTATGCTGATATGGATGCAGTTCACCTGCCGGCATCATATATCTGATGCCATCTGGGTAACTCAGATTGGCCCTCACATCTCATAACCATGGTCAGGAAGTCTGCATCATAAGACTCAGACCCTGGCCTGGCCACTTCCAGAAAATAGGGTTGACACGTTTGCGTTCATCCCTGAATTAGACCCTCAGTCGCTAATCTAGGTAAAACGGCAAAAAAGCCCGATACGGGTGACCCGCGCCATGCCTCACGTACTGCTATGCTTAATTTGCAACTTTGTAACAATTCCTTTGCGCCAAGTACACTAACCTAAGTATCTAAGAAACAATGGGGGGTAATTAAGAGTTGATCGCAGCAGCAAATTTGTTAGCAGTTGGGCAAAACCATGGGGGCCATTCCAAGTCGATCGCTCGCTGACGATTTTTGCAGCGCAGCGATCAGGTGAAAAAACGGCATTTATGCGCACGCGTATGCCCCGCAATGCACACGCACGACGTACAGGTACAAAGTTCTTTGTGGTTGTGCACAGGTTCTAGCTAAGTTTTCCTTCACACTGACGGCCGCAAGAAGATTGACAGGAAGGGGGCGTTTCTGGGTGTCAACTCACCGTTTTCAGGGAGTGTTTGCAAAAACACAGGCGTGTGTGAAAAAACGCAGGCGTGGCTGGGCGTTCGCTGGGCGGGTGTATGACGTCAAATCCGGACACGAATAGGCTGAAGTGATCGTAAGCGCTGAGTAGGTTCAGAGCTACTCTGAAACTGCACAAACTGTTTTTGCAGAGCTCGGCTGCACATGTGTTCACACTTCTGCTAAGCTAAAATACGCTCCCCAGTGGGCGGCGGCATAGCGTTTGCATGGCTGCTAAAATCTGCTAGCAAGCGATCAACTCGGAATCACCCCCCATGTGCACTGCAGGGGGGGGGGGCAGATGTAACACGTGCAGAGAGAGTTAGATTTGGGTGGGGTGTGTTCAAACTGAAATCTAAATTGCAGTGTAAAAACAAAAGCAGCCAATATTTACACTGCACAGAAACAATATAACCCACCCAAATCTATCTCTCTCTGCACATGTTACATCTGCCCCTCCTGCAGTGCACATGGTTTTACCTAACTGCTTTCAAATTTGCTGCTGCGATCAACTCTGAATTACCCCCAAATAAATGAATGTGTGCGTGGCTACGATGTGAATAAAATGCAAAATTCAAGAAAAAGTAGGAAAGTTTAGGAATCACTACGCATGGTGGAGTCATGTCAGGCGTCTCTCTACATATGGAGCCAAAGTCGCTAGTGGATGGGGGACACTTCTGTGCCCCTAACGCCTTGGTCAGTCGTTCTTATTTAAATATTTCTAAATGTACTTGATGTTGTAGCAAACTTGCCGTCTTCTAGGCTGCTCTCTCCGGTAGAGAGAGCAGCCAGGTCGGCTCAGCAGGGGGGCGGGCAGTGAGGCTACGTCCAGAGGAGGGCGGGCCAGAGGCAAGACGGGGCGTGGTGGAGGCGGGATGGGGGTGTGGCTGTGGAATCACGTCATGTAAGCCACGTCCCCCGCTGTGTAATGCTGCTATTACCGGCATTATACAGCAGGGGGCGTGGCTATGATGACGCGATTCAACAAGAATCGCGTCATCTCCTGCCCGGACCGCCCACTTTACTCGCTAAGTGGGCGGCCGGGCAGAGAGGACCCCTGAAATTGGGAGACCTGCCTGCTCTTCCGGGGGGCCGGGAGGGTCACCCCATTTTCGGGAGCCTCCCGGCCATTCCGGGAGAGTAGGCAAGTATGTGTTGTAGCATTACTACTTGCAAGCAAGGCAACATCAAGAAGAGACAGCCCTGATATGTGGACTTTGGAAACGGCAGAGATTCAGCCAAAAGTGGGTGTGGCTGGCTGGATGGGGGTGGGATTTGGGTAGATATGGGGTGGGACTTATTTTGTCTCACTTATTCATGCCTAAATGTTGGGGGGGCATGTAAATGAATAAGGCATTTTTGAGTTGAAATACCTGATGGCAAATGGATATACTGGTCGTATTATCAAGATAAATGGGCTGATAATAATTACGTTTCTTTAACCTTTAATTTAGGAGCTACATTTGGCCTTGCCCAACAAACGTCTACACTCGGACAATTCATGGCCGCCTGGCTGTCTGCGTTTCATACTGGTTTAAGCTATTATTATTCCTAAGAAAATAATAACATTTGTTGGCTTTGCAGTTCAATCTGCCAAATGAATCTGTCATAATACAAGATGTTGCTGAAAGCTGTTACATCCTTTAACCTCTTCAGGGAGATTGGCCCATATGTGTCATTGTACTTAACGGTTATGTTTAATTAAAAGAATAAAGAGTAGATGGTATCAGTTACCCAGAGCGCCACATAAAGGAAACAAATCCAAAAAAGGGGTGTTAAATATGAAGAATACTTAAGTACACATCCCTTTTTCCTACGAAGGGTAGTTCTTTCCAGTATTTTTCCTCTACTCCCGTATGTTCAGTATATAGGGAGAAAACAGATAGTACAGCATGTGTAGTACAGTACTTTTAATCACACAACAAACATAAAGACATAAAAATGAATGGTTTGTGCAAATAGCAATGAAACTTCAGAGCAGTGATATCCTGAGTATTTGGAGACAAAGTGGATAGGCTGTAAAATTACCAGAAATTGTTGAGAACCGGTGGAAAACAGTTCTCGAATGAGTTCTTTATTTATCACCAGTACGCTCCTCCCGGGTAGGTAGTCTGGGATAGGTTCCTGGCAATGATTAGGTCCTCCACTTCCCTCCAGCAAAACTCCAGGATGTGCTGTTCCAAACAGGAGCCAACGCGTTTCAACCCTGTGCTTAGGGTCTTTCTCAAGGCATGTTTAATTGCAAACCTTTTTGAAGTAGGAATATATATATTTCTAACACCATCGTCCAATAAATAATACTATTTATTTTCTTAGCTTGAAAAATTCTTTACATTATGTATCTCTCATATTAATAAGAGGACGGGGTTAAATGTTTTGGCAGCACAGAAAAGTTAATCGCTCGCTAGCTACTTTTTGCAGCACTGCGATCAGTTGGGAGTGTATTTTAGCTTTGTAAGTGTGCGATCGCTTGTGCAGCAGAGGCTGGAAAGGAGCAGAATTGGTCCCTAGACAGCAACGCCAGAGGAATACATATGAAATCCTGGCTGACGGGATGCCGACTGACACTATGCCAACTGCGGCATTCTGTCTACCAGAACCCCCTGCAGCGAATCCCCTCACAGGCTCGCTGCGCTCGCCACAGGTTCTATTCCCACTCGGTTGGGGGTGTGGACCCACCAACCGAGTGGTAATACTGAGCGTTTGTTGGGATTCCGTGCGCCGGTATTTCACCGGCTGCTGGGATTCCGGCATCGGTCTCCTGAATGCCGGGATCCTGGCAGCGGATATACTGACTGCATCTCTCTCCAGAGCTGGGGTGGGAAGAAGGTGGTCACTGCTGTGTGAGAGGGGGTTCTGGAGTCTGCCCCTGTGCTGCTGCTTTATGCAGGGGGCACACAGCGGGCACAGCTAGGGGGCAGTACACACAAGAGGTGGAGGCCACGGGAGCATGGATGAGCCCCCCCCCCCCCATGTCTAAATGGGATAGTATTGGGATCATGGAGCTTGGGATGCCGGGGTCAGAATACCGACAGTGGCATCCCAATGCTCAGGATCCCAAACCCCCTAACACTGACCTTCCCTATCCGCAGACTAACCCTAATCCCCCCCCCACCGCAGACTAACCATAATCCCCCCCCTCCTTCCCCAAAGACTAACCCTAATCCCCCACCGCAGACTAACCCTAATCCCCCCTCCTACCCCAAAGACTAACCCTAATCCCCCACCGCAGACTAACCCTAATCCCCCCCTCCTTCCCCAAAGAATAACCCTAAACCCCCACCGCAGACTAACCCTAATCCCCCCCTCCTTCCCCAAAGAAAAACCCTAAACCCCCACCGCAGACTAACCCTAATCCCCCCCTCCTTCCCCAAAGAATAACCCTAAACCCCCACTGCAGACTAACCCTAATCCCCCCCTCCTTCCCCACAGACTAACCCTAACCCCCCACCGCAGGCTAACCCTAATCCCCCCTCCTTCCACAAAGACTAACCCTAACCCCTCCACCGCAGGCTAACCCTAATCCTTCCCCTCCTTCCCCACAGACTAACCCCAAACCCCCACCACAGACTAACCCTAATCCCTCCTCCTTCCCCACAGACTAACCCTAACCCCCCCTCCTTCCCCAAAAACTAACCCTAATCCCCCACCGCAGACTAACCCTAATCCCCCCTCCTTCCCCAAAGACTAACCCTAATCCCCCACCGCAGACTAACCCTAATCCCCCCTCCTTCCCCAAAGACTAACCCTAATCCCCCACCGCAGACTAACCCTAATCCCCCCTCCTTCCCCAAAGACTAACCCTAATCCCCCACTGCAGACTAACCCTAATCCCCCCCTCCTTCCCCAAAGACTAACCCTAAACCCCCACCGCAGACTAACCCTAATCCCCCCCTCCTTCCCCAAAGAATAACCCTAAACCCCCACCGCAGACTAACCCTAATCCCCCCTCCTTCCCCAAAGAATAACCCTAAACCCCCACCGCAGACTAACCCTAATCCCCCCCTCCTTCCCCACAGACTAACCCTAACCCCCCACTGCAGGCTAACCCTAATCCCCCCTCCTTCCCCACAGACTAACCCTAACCCCCCCACCGCAGGCTAACCCTAATCCCCCCCTCCTTCCCCACAGACTAACCCTAACCCCCCACCACAGACTAACCCTAATCCCCCCTCCTTCCCCACAGACTAACCCTAACCCCCCCTCCTTCCCCAAAGACTAACCATAATCCCCCCAACCGCAGACTAACCCTAATCCCCCCCTCCTTCCCAAAAGACTAACCCTAATCCCCCCAACCGCAGACTAACCCTAATCCCCCCTCCTTCCCCACATACTAACCCTAACCCCCCACCACAGACTAACCCTAATCCCCCCCACCGCAGACTAACCCTAATCCCTCCTCCTTCCCCACAGACTAACCCTAACCCCCCCTCCTTCCCCAAAGACTAACCCTAATCCCCCCAACCGCAGACTAACCCTAATCCCCCCTCCTTCCCCAAAGACTAACCCTAATCCCCCCAACCGCAGACTAACCCTAATCCCCCCCTCCTTCCCCACAGACTAACCCTAACCCCCCACCACAGACTAACCCTAATCCCCCCCACCGCAGACTAACCCTAATCCCCCACTCCTTCCCCACAGACTAACCCTAACCCCCCACCGCGGACTAACCCTAATCCCCCCTCCTTCCCCACAGACTAACCCTAACCCCCACCACAGACTAACCCTAATCCCCCCCACCGCAGACTAACCCTAATCCCCCCTCCTTCCCACAGACTAACCCTAACCCCCCACCGCAGACTAACCCTAATCCCCCCTCCTTCCCCACAGACTAACCCTAACCCCCCCACCGCAGGCTAACCCTAATCCCCCCTCCTTCCCCACAGACTAACCCTAACCCCCCACCGCAGACTAACCCTAATCCCCCCTCCTTCCCCACAGACTAACCCTAACCCCCCCTCCTTCCCCGCAGACTAACCCTAACCCCCCCACCGCAGACTAACCCTAATCCCCCCTCCTTCCCCACAGACTAACCCTAACCCCCCCCACTGCAGACTAACCCTAATCCCCCCTCCTTCCCCAAAGACTAACCCTAACCCCCCACCGCAGACTAACCCTAATCCCCCCTCCTTCCCCAAAGAATAACCCTAACCCCCCCACCGCAGACTAACCCTAATCCCCCCTCCTTCCCCACAGACTAACCCTAACCCCCGACCGCAGACTAACCTTAATCCCCCCCTCCTTCCCCACAGACTAACCCTAAACCCCCACCGCAGACTAACCCTAATCCCCCCTCCTTCCCCACAGACTAACCCTAAACCCCCACCGCAGACTAACCCTAATCCCCCCCACCGCAGACTAACCCTAATCCCCCCCCTCCTTCCCCACAGACTAACCCTAACCCCCCACCGCAAACTAACCCAAATCCCCCCTCCTCCTTCCCCACAAAATAACCCTAACCCCCCACCGCAGACTAACCCTACCCCCCCCACCGCAGACTAACCCTAATCCCCACCTACTTCCTCACAGAATAACCCTAACCCCCCACCGCAGACTAACCCTAATCCCCCCCTACTTCCCCACAGAATAACCCTAACCCCCCACCGCAGACTTACCCTAACCCCCCTCCTTCCCCAAAGAATAACCCTAAACCCCCACTGCAGACTAACCCTAATCCCCCCTCCTCCTTCCCCACAGAATAACCCTAACCCCCCACCGCAGACAAACCCTATCCCCCCCTACTTCCCCACAGAATAACCCTAACCCCCCACCGCAGACTAACCCTAATCCCCCCTACTTTCCCACAGAATAACCCTAACCCCCCACCGCAGACTAACCCTAATCCCCCCCTACTTCCCCACAGAATAACCCTAACCCCCCACCGCAGACTAACTCTAACTCCCCTCCTTCCCCAAAGAATAACCCTAAACCCCCACCGCAGACTAACCCTAATCTCTCCTCCTTCCCCAAAGAATAACCCTAAACCCCCACCGCAGCCTAACCCTAATCCCCCCTCCTTCCCCACAGAATAACCCTAACCCCCCCACCGCAGCCTAACCCTAATCCCCCCACTCCTTCCCCACAGACTAACCCTAACCCCCCACCGCAGACTAACCCGAATCCCCCCTACTTCCCCACCGACTAACCCTAATCCCCACCACCGCAGACTAACCCTAATCCCCCCCTCCTTCCCCACAGAATAACCCTAACCCCCCACCACAGCCTAACCCTAATCCCCCCTCCTTCCCCACAGACTAACCCTAACCCCCCACCGCAGACTAACCCTAATCCCCCCTACTTCCCCACAGACTAACCCTAACCCCCCCTCCACACTAACCCTAATCCCCCCCTCCTTCCCCACAGAATAACCCTAACCCCCCCACCGCAGACTAACCCTAATTCCCCCCTACTTCCCCACAGAATAACCCTAACCCCCCACCACAGACTAACCCTAATCCCCCCCCTCCTTCCCCACAGACTAACCCTAACCCCCCACCGCAGACTAACCCTAACCCCCCTCCTTCCCCACAGACTAACCCTAACCCCCCAGCGCAGACTAACCCTAATCCCCCCCCTCCTTCCCCACAGACTAACCTCTCCCCCCACCGCAGACTAACCCTAACTCCCCTCCTTCCCCACAGACTAACCCTAACCCCCCACCACAGACTAACCCTAACACCCCTCCTTCCCCACAGACTAACCCTAACCCCCCACCGCAGACTAACCCTAATCCCCCCTCCTTCCCCACAGACTAACCCTAACCACCCACCACAGAGTAACCCTAATTCCCCCCTCCTTCCCCACAGACTAACCCTAACCCCCCCACCGCAGACTAACCCTAATCCCCCCTCCTTCCCCACAGAATAACCCTAACCCCCCCACCACAGACTAACCCTAACACCCCTCCTTCCCCACAGACTAACCCTAACCCCCCACCGCAGACTAACCCTAATCCCCCCTCCTTCCCCACAGACTAACCCTAACCACCAACCACAGAGTAACCCTAATTCCCCCCTCCTTCCCCACAGACTAACCCTAACCCCCCCACCGCAGACTAACCCTAATCCCCCCTCCTTCCCCACAGAATAACCCTAACCCCCCCACCGCAGCCTAACCCTAATCCCCCCACCGCAGACTAACCCTAATCCCCCCACCGCAGACTAACCCTAACCCCCACCCGCATACTAATCCCTAACCCAGCTACACCGCAGACTAACCCTAACCCCCATTCCTCCTTCCCCACAGACTAACCCTAATCCACCCACCGCAGACTAACCCTAATCCCCTCACCGCAGACTAACCCTAATCCCCTCACCGCAGACTAACCCTAATCCCCTCACCGCAGACTAACCCTAATCCCCCCCACCGCAGACTAACCCTAATCCCCCCACCGCAGACTAACCCTAATCCCCTCACCGCAGACTAACCCTAATCCCCCCACCGCAGACTAACCCTAATCCCCCCACCGCAGACTAACCCTAATCTTCCCACCGCAGACTAACCCTAACCCCCACTCGCATACTAATCCCTTACCCCGCTACACCGCAGACTAACCCTAACCTCCCATTCCTCCTTCCCCACAGACTAACCCTAATCCCCCCACCGCAGACTAACCCTAATCTTCTCACCGCAGACTAACCCTAATCCCCCCCACCGCAGACTAACCCTAATCCCCCTACTGCATACTAACCCTAATCCCCTCACCGCAGACTAACCCTAATTCCCCCACCGCAGACTAACCCTAATCCCCCCCACCGCAGACTAACCCTAATCCCCCCACCGCAGACTAACCCTAATCCCCTCACCGCAGACTAACCCTAACCCCCTTACACTGCAGACTAACCCTAACCCCCTACACTGCAGACTAACCCTAACCCCCTACACCGCAGAGTAACCCTAATCCCCCTACACCGCAGACTAACCCTAATCCCCCCCGCAGACTAACCCTAATCCCCCCACAGCAGACTAACCCTAATCCCCCCACCGCAGACTAACCCTAACCCCCACCCGCATACTAATCCCTAACCCCGCTACACCGCAGACTAACCCTAACCCCCATTCCTCCTTCCCCACAGACTAACCCTAATCCCCCCACCACAGACTAACCATAATCCCCTCACCGCAGACTAACCCTAATCCCCCCCGCAGACTAACCCTAACCCCCCTACACCGCAGACTAACCCTAACCCCCTACACCGCAGACTAACCCTAACCCCCTACACCGCAGAGTAACCCTAATTCCCCTACACCGCAGACTAACCCTAATCCCCCCCCGCAGACTAACCCTAATCCCCCCACAGCAGGCTAACCCTAATCCCCCCCCCCGCAGACTAACCCTAATCCCCCCCGCATACTAACCCTAACCCCCCTAAACCGCAGACTAACCCTAACCCCCCTACACCGCAGACTAACCCTAACCCCCCTACACCGCAGACTAAACCTAACCCCCCTACACCGCAGACTAACCCTAATCCCCCTACACCACAGACTAACCCTAATCCCCCCCGCAGACTAACCCTAGCCCCCCTACACCGCAGACTAACCCTAACCCCCTACACCGCAGACTAACCCTAACCCCCTACACTGCAGACTAACCCTAATCCCCCCCGCAGACTAACCCTAATCCCCCCACAGCAGACTAACCCTAATCCCCCCACCACAGACTAACCCTAACCCCCACCCGCATACTGATCCCTAACCCCACTACACCGCAGACTAACCCTAACCCCCATTCCTCCTTCCCCACAGACTAACCCTAATCCCCCCACCACAGACTAACCCTAATCCCCTCACCGCAGACTAACCCTAATCCCCCCCGCAGACTAACCCTAACCCCCCTACACCGCAGACTAACCCTAACCCCCTACACCGCAGACTAACCCTAACCCCCTACACCGCAGAGTAACCCTAATCCCCCTACACCGCAGACTAACCCTAATCCCCCCCGCAGACTAACCCTAATCCCCCTACAGCAGACTATCCCTAATCCCCCCCCGCATACTAACCCTGACCCCCCTACACCGCAGACTAACCCTAACCCCCCTACACCGCAGACTAACCCTAACCCCCCTACACCGCAGACTAAACCTAACCCCCCTACACCGCAGACTAACCCTAATCCCCCTACACCGCAGACTAACCCTAATCCCCCCCCCGCAGACTAACCCTAATCCCCCCACCGCAGACTAACCCTAATCCCCCCCGCAGACTAACCCTAACCCCCCTACACCGCAGACTAACCCTAACCCCCTACACCGCAGAGTAACCCTAATTCCCCTACACCGCAGACTAACCCTAATCCCCCCCCGCAGACTAACCCTAATCCCCCCACAGCAGACTAACCCTAATCCCCCCCCTCATACTAGCCCTAACCCCCCTACACCGCAGACTAACCCTAACCCCCCTACCCCGCAGACTAACCCTAACCCCCCTACACCGCAGACTAACCCTAATCCCCGCCCGCAGACTAACCCAAATCCCCCCACCGCAGACTAACCCTAATCCCCCCACCGCAGACTAACCCTAACCTCCCTACAGCGCAGACTAACCCTAACCCCCCTACACCACAGACTAACCCAAATCCCCCCCGCAGACTAACCCTAGTACCCCCCTCGCAGACTAACCCTAATCCCCCCCACCGCAGACTAACCCTAATCCCCCCACACCACAGTCAAAACCTAACCACCCCCCCAGCGTGGGCCTGGCCCTAAGCAGACTTACTTTTAGGGGTCCCAGCACTCAGGTTTCCGGCACTGCGATCCATGGGCCAGACTTTTTTGTAAGGTGCACTTACTTTCAAGGCGTGGTTTTACCTTGTAAATGATTGTCCTTAAAAATAAAAAATTCCCGCACGGTATTCCACACGGCAGCCTGACCCGGGCGTCATTACATCTGGCCCAATGTCTGCATCCCGGTAGCGGTATTCCGAGCAGTGTTGGGAATACGGTGTCAGTATGCCGACTGCCGGGATTCTAACACCTGGATCCTGACAGGAACCCGTCTGAAGTGCCCTGGTCTTACTCCGGTCCTGAGCACACCTTATATGATTTACTGATTAAAAGTCTTCCAAGATAAACTCCACAAAAAGGTGCTTTCCCTAACTTTATATACCACTGATTCCTGTCACTTACCTTTTGCTAGCCCTGCCATCCACACACCAGATCCTAACCTACCTCATACTCCACCACGTGCCAGCATCACTTTCCAGTTGTTGTGTTACTATAACCCTCTGAGATTCCATTCTCCCATAGGGGCTGAAGGGTGGGTGTGGCGGGATGGCTGCAGTAGAAATTTGATGGAAAATGCTGCCAAGACCAGGATGTCCCTGATATTCACATTACAATGCCGGGTAGCCCCCAGGAATTGGAAACGGGTCCTTCCCGGGTGCGACCAGGCATTGAACCCTTACACGTTGGCTTCCCAACCCGGCAATATGCCTGGTCGGGTTACCACCGGAGGCGGGGACCAAGGCAGCATTGGGGGTGGGTGCGGAGGCTCTTCCTATGCTGTGAATGAGTTTCGGTTTGCATCAAACCGGCAACCCGTTCACACTGCACCTGACCCGGGAATAACCCAGGAATAACCCTTCTTTATTCCCATGTTGAATTACAGGTGACCCGGGAATTTGTCAGTGACCCCTTTCACACCGCACAGCGACCTGCCTCGACCTGGCAATATACCGGCTTAATAGCGGGTTATTTGTGCGGTGTGAAAGGGATATAACTAAATGCTTATTACGTATCGCTACCCTTACATCAAAATATATTTCTGTTTGCAAAATGAGAGAATTCTCACTAGTGGCATAGCCCAGATTAGCAGACTGTAAAATGGGTGGGACTTGCTCAGAAGTGGGCTGAGCTTTGCAGAAAGTGGGTGTGTTTGGCGGATGGGGTGTTGCCAATTCTATCATGAGGCTCACTTCTTCCTGATTTTGGCTTTATAACTATTGTGAGATATACATAAAGGAGCCAGGTGATTAGAATGTCCTATCTTATCCCGCTCAGCCATCAATATACACAATCCGCTCTTTGGGGGTGATTCCGAGTTGTTCGGCCGTTATTTTTTTTTCGCTACGGAGCGATTAGTCGCAAACTATGCATGCGCAATGTACGCAGCGCGCCTGCGCCAAGCAAATTAGCACAAAAGTTTGGTATTTTACTCACGGCGTAACAAAGTTTTTCCATCGTTCTGCTGATCGGAGTGTGATTGACAGGAAGTGGGTGTTTCTGGGCGGAAACTGGCCGTTTTCTGGAAGTGTGCGGAAAAACGCAGTCTTTTCCGGGAAAAACGCGGGAGTGTCTGGAGAAACGGGGGAGTGTCTGTAGAAACGGGGGAGTGGCTGGGCGAACGCTGGGCGTGTGTGTGACGTCAAACCAGGGACTAAACTTACTGACCTGGTCGCTATTTGTGAGTAGGTCTGGAGCTACTCAGAAACTGCTAAGAAATTTCTATTCGCAATTCTGCTAATCTTTCGTTCGCAATTCTGCTAAGCTAAGATACACTCCCAGAGGGCGGCGGCTTAGCGTTTGCAATGCTGCTAAAAGCAGCTAGCGAGCGAACAACTCGGAATCACCCCCATTATCTGGAAACTTTTATTTGTTCTGCTTTAGAAGATTATAAAGATAAGATAAGTACATTAGTTACTCTACACACATCAGCTCAGCCTTCCCCAAACCCCCATCTACTACATACTGCAGAAAGATTCAGCTGAAGAGATGTTTTCTGTTCTGCTGTCTGCGGGGAAATGCAGATCACTGTGTAGTCTCCCCGCGGAACGTTGTACAAGTGGATGCAACCAAGGGTAGAAAAGACATATGTTTTCCATATTTTAATGCTCTGCTAAAGCATAAAATTAAATATTTTACAGAAAAGATTAATAGATAGTGCCAGAATATTCTCCTGCATTATTACAGTCTCCTATACAAGGTACAGGACAGGGACAGTGACGCGCCGGCAAAGTTTTGCAGCGCGATTCCTGGTGATTATTGGGGGTTCTAGAGAAATGTTACTGTTTACAGAGCAGAAATGTCTGTTGTGTTTCAGCCGCACTTCACTGAAGATTACATATAAAAGCATCATATTATACCTTAGACATTAACTAGCGAAATGGTGAATTTACTTACAAAGGGGGAGATGTATCAAACCTCAGGGGGCTATGCATCAACGCTTGTAGAGAGATAAAGCAGATAAAGTGCCAATCAATCAGCTCCTAATTGCCATTTTTCAAACACATCCTGTAACAGGAGCCGTGTGGTTAGTACTTTGGGGGTCATTCCGAGTTGATCGCTCGCTAGCAGTTTTTAGCAGCCGTGCAAACGCTACGCCGCCGCCCACTGGGAGTGTATCTTAGCTTAGCAGAAGTGCGAACGAAAGGATCGCAGAGCGGCTACAAAAAAAACTACATCATTCGTTGTAATAGTACGCCGACCGTGCGCATTGCACCGCATACACATGCGCCGCATACGCAGAAGTACCATTTTTTTTTGCCTCATCGCTGCACAGCGAACGAATGCAGCTAGCGAACAACTCGGAATGACCACCTTTATCTCTCTCCAAAACTTGACACATCTCCCCCAAAATCTGTAATTAATTAATTCATTATTAATGGATTGCGTTTTGACACTTTTAAATTCAAAGTTCACTTTACTTGTAATCATATAATACCCAATAGTTGACTGAAGGCCCATTTAACATCCAAGCCATGCTGCCCTTCCTTCAACATTTGCTACATAGGGTAGAGAGCGCCACCTTGTGGACTGAAGCAATATTCCTTTCAATGCAGTTTTTTCCAGTTGACCTCGGAGTGACTGATGCAGACCCACTGTGATATCACTAGTTCTTTGTAAATTGCAGTGCGGCATCCTCATGCACAAGGCATTTCCAGAGCTGTCACAAGGCCTGATTTAGATCTGCTTGAGGTGCTATCACTGCCGCTTACTCGGAAGTAGCAATAACGCACAGATAGGGTAATGCAGCAATAGGTGTCTGGTATAAGTAGATGCCTCCTCCTTCCGTTAGCGATTAGTAATCCTAGGACACAGAATCAGATCACCTGCGACACCACCAGATCACATGGACCTGTGGAGTCGCTCAAGTCGGCCGCTGCGGTTCCTACAAAAAGGTCCCTTGGCCCTGGGACTACCCTTCAGCTGTAGAGCGTATAGCAGATATGGCGTGAAGCGATCAGGGCCTGACACAGATGCGCTCGCAGATTGGGCACATCTGCAATTTTTCGCACTGCGTCTGCGCCCAAGGCTGTAATGAATTTGGGGAGACAGTGGGGCTGATAGTGTAGGGGGTGGCCACACCCACATGACTATGGCCACACCCACACATTACTGGCCACACCCATACAGCACTGGCCACACCTACGCATCACCGGTCACAGCTCCTCCCCTTCTCAGTATAGGCCCTTGAACATTTTCAGCCTTTAGGCCCACGTTTCCTTTAATCTGGCCCTGCATTTTATGTACAGAGGTGGTACAGCGGCATAATCTGACTCTGAATACAGGCGGACGTCTGCGCAGTGTCAGACTGGGGCATGTAGGGCCCACCGAGGGAATGCAGTGGTAGGGGCCCATGCACAGTCTGGAACCTGATCCCTAGAGGAGGGGGTGGACGCGCTCCCGAAAAGTGGCGTGGCCTACGAAAAGGGGGCGTGGCTTCACGGGAGGACCCGCGATCGCAAGCCACGCCCCCCGTTTTCGTCACTGAGGGGGCATGCCCGGCGCTCTGTGAGCCGCTGGCATGCCCCCTCTCCCTCTGTCTCCAGTGAATAGACGCTGTACGCATGCGCACAGCGTCTATTCACCGCTGCTCTGCTAAGCAGAGCAGCGATTGCAGAGCCTCCCAACTGACCCCCCCACCACGGGACACTGTGGCCCGCGGGTGGGACAGCGGGACAGTCCCCAAAAAGTCCGCGAAAATCGGGACAGTTGGGAGGTATGCAGTAGGGCCCACCGGTAGTTTCCCCTGTACCCCTGTGGGCCAGTCCAACCCTGCCTCTGCGGCTACTTTCAAGCACCTAATGCGGACGCTAATGCGCCCATATAACATGTGCCTCTGAATCGGGGCCTCAGTGTGCAAGAAATCATGGGAAATTGTAAGGCAACATTTGAGAAAAGCACCTTTACCTTGGGAACTGTTCCTGAAAGATAAACTACATATGATTGTAGTTTTCTTACCTGATCTAGAAATAAATAAGAATCAGTCACTGCGGATCCCGTCACCTTTCGTGCTGCATATTTGTAGAAATGTTCCCCAACGTTTTATAAATAAGGAATACTTTCCCTGGTAAGGGAACAGCGAGAAGGGTGTTTGCAGCCCTTTGTGTCTGTTCGTGTTTGACCTACAAAACAGTTCCTTTGCATTACCATATGGCAGCGCATGTTCCCTTAATAGCTCCGGGCTTGTATAAAAATGACAAACTGAGTGACTACGCTTCTGAGGTACACTAATGCCATATCTCCAGTATATTAATAGACATATTGTACAGTCCTCCCTTCTCGGGCCAGAAGATTGCTTTGGTTTCAGCGCGCCTAATTAAAAACCACATTGTTCTCTAGGCAACATGAAGCAGCGAACCAAAGGGGGCTCAGATGTGTCACTAGTTTCTATAGAAAATGGTTTTCGCACTATTTGCACCAAAAAAAACCCCAAAAAACTGCGTTTCGATTAATAGCTCCAAACACAGCGAGAACTCCTGCTTTTTTCTAGGGATTGTGCTGTAAGGACGTTTAAGTTAAACAAAGATATACTGTACTGTATGCGGCTTTTGTGTCACAGGTTGGAAAATAACAACTTTCCCTGGCAACAACTTTTTGGGGTTATTTAAACTCCCCCCTAGTGAAAGGCTGGGTGTATTCAAACCTTCTACGTAGGCCTATATCAGCTATTTACTGTTATTGTCATGCCTGTGAAATGTTTTCCACAGTTTGTTCCACAGAGACAGAGTTGTGAGACGTACGGGGAGCTACACTTCCTTTTACTGCCGCAACAGCAAGCAGGCACCCACTCTGGGTAATCCACTGTAAAGTGACACATAAAAGTGCAGTATGTGCTCAACTGCAGGGGCAAACGCAGGGTTTTTAGAGGGGGGAGGGTTTCCCAAATGATTCCACAATCTCCCACTGTGCTCAACATTGGAGCAAGTGCGGGAGTCTGGGGAAGTGGTTGACGAACGTAGTAATGACCCTGGACATATATGTACACATTGGTCTTTTTATATACTATATGGACTATAGTATAGGCTGTATCAAACATATTTAATATAAATAACATAAGTGGTCAGGATAAGGTTAAACATCGCATAATACATAAATTCACATACACAACAGAACCAGTAGAAGAGAAAACTGTATATTATAAGCACACATTCTCCCACTTCATAGTAAGGCGCCTGTCTCTTCTTCCTGGCAGCTGCTCTTTGGTACAGTGCACTGATTGAGGACTCAGATACACAGACACACACACACCAAATTAGTAGAAGAAGCAGCTACCACTGGGCATGTGCAGCAGCTCTGCTCTGTCTCTTAATCTGCATGATGTGGTGGCCGCTCAAGTAATACTATTACAACCGAAACACTCCCCCCCCTTTTGCCTATGAAACTTGTAGAAGAAGATCAATGTCCTGAAATCACTGGCAGACAAATGCTGCATCAGTTGGCAGTTTGTGGGTAGTTGTACCATATTTTCATGTACAGTAGTTGTGTCTTTTTTGCAGACGTAGTTGTGTCTTTTTTGCAGACAAAGGTGATGTCATCTGTTGGGGCACTAAAATGTTGAAACATCTGACTGGGGGAGCTGTTTGTGGGACAATAATTGATGATTGTGGTTTAGGCGCAGGAAAATACTTTTTCAATGAGATTAAGTGATGGAAAGGGTGCACTAAGGGGGGGTGAGCGGTCTTTAATTGCACTATCCTACTCTCCTGTACATTCCTGGAAGAACAAGCAATCCTTTCACAACCTGCCCACTTCCATAGTGAAGTATGCAAAGCTTGAGGACATAGGGGGTCATTCCAAGTTGATCGCTCACTAGCAACTTTTTGCAGCGCTGCAATCAGGTTAAAACTCAGCAAAACTGCGCATGCATATGCGTATGCACCAGTGCCGTAACTAGGCATTTTAGCGCTGTGTGCAAGAAACGACAGTGGCGCGCCCCCCCCCCCCCATGGAAGATAGGGGCAGTGCGTGCCGTAGGCGCGCGAAAAATTTATAGGGGCGTGGCTTCACGGGGAAGGGGCATGGCCACAAAATAATAGCAATTCATACTACGGTGCACAGTAGTCTACATTATTCAAATTACGCTGCACAGTAGCGCCACTACACTAGGTAGAGCCCCTTTTATACATTACA
Source organism: Pseudophryne corroboree (assembly GCF_028390025.1). Taxonomy (NCBI): domain Eukaryota; kingdom Metazoa; phylum Chordata; class Amphibia; order Anura; family Myobatrachidae; genus Pseudophryne; species Pseudophryne corroboree. Next base: position 467,108,650 of record NC_086451.1, read on the forward strand.
GCAGACAGCGTCCCCCTTTTTACACATTACAGCAGACAGTCCCCCTTTTTTACACATTGCGGCAGCCAGTCCCCCTTTTTACACATTGCGGCAGCCAGGCCCCCTTTTTACACATTGCGGCAGCCAGGCCCCCTCTTTACACATTGCGGCAGCCATCCCCCTTTTTACACATTGCGGCAGCCAGTCCCCCTTTTTACACATGCGGCAGCCAGTCCCCCTTTTTACACATGCGGCAGCCAGGCCCCCTTTTTACACATTGCGGCAGCCAGTCCCCCTTTTTACACATTGCTGCAGACGGTGTCCCCCTGAGAGACAGAGAGAGAGAGAGAGATATACTTACCATCTCCCTGCTGGCAGTCAGGCTCCTCGTGCAGCTCCCTCGGTGCAGGCAGTGAGGTGAGAAGGAGGAGGAGGGAGGGGGAGCAGGGAGCCGCAGCAGCGCTATGTCATTGGTAGTAAGCGCCGCTGCAGCATCCCCCTCTCCTTCCGTATTGGCTGCCCGGCGCTGCTGTGGATGCTGGGATGGAGGAACCGCATCCCAGCATCCACAGCAGCGCCGGGCAGCCAATACAGAAGGAGAGGGGGATGCTGCAGCGGCGCTTACTACCAATGACATAGCGCTGCTGCGGCTCCCTGCTCCCCCTCCCTCCTCCTCCTTCTCCGCTGCCCGGCGCTGGTCTCTTCTCCCTCCACAGCGCGGCGCACGGCGCACACAGCAGAGGCGGCATGTAATGAGTCAATTTGACTCATTACATGCCTCTGGCCGTGCGCCCTCAGGGCAACTGCGCTGTGTGCCAAGCCCACTTGGCACACACGTAGTTACGGCCCTGGTATGCACCCAGGGCTGTTTCTTGGGGCAGGCGAGCAGTGCAACCGCACTGGGCGCCCGCCGCAGCACTAACTGTGGCTCCCTGCTTCCCCCTCCTATTTCTCCCCGAGTAACCCGCTCGGGGGGGCGGAGTTTCACGGAGTGACGCGGTTGCGTCGTTATGTCATGACGCAACCCCGTCACTCCGCGAACCTCCCCCCCCCCCCCCCCCCCCCCGAGCGGAGTACAGAGGGGGATCCAAGTTAGGAAGAGGGAAAGGCCGGCGCGAGGAGCGACTGGTGAGGCGGGCCGAAGAGCGGTAATCGCCTCAGCAAGTATTCTCTCTCTCAATGTGTAAAATGGGGACACCAGCCGTAATGTGTGAAATGGGGACTCTTACCTGCCGTAGTGTGGGGATTTAATGTATCAAGGGCATTGCGGTGTGTGGCATAATATGGTGCAGGGGGCATTACTGTGTGGGGCTTAATATGGTAGAATTTTTTTTCCTGTGGTGGTTGTGATCTGTTGGAGCAGGGTCAAAAACTGGATCGTGAGGTAGTCTTTTCAGACGAGGCCATGCCCATTTAAATGAGGCTACACCCATTTAGATGAGGCCATGCCCCCTTGTCGGGTGCGCGCATAAGTTTTTTTTTTTAAATCTAGGTGTGTGGGGGGGGGGGGCACATTTTTTTTATGTCATGGGGGGGCGCATTTTTAAATCTCGCACTGGGAGCCAAATTGACTAGAAACAGCCCTGTATGCACCACAATGCGCACGCGCGTCGTATGGGTACAAAGAGGATCGTTGCTGGGCGATGGATTTAACGAAAAATCCATTCGCACAGCTGATCGCAAGGAGATTGACAGGAAGAAGGCGTTTGTGGGTGGCAACTGACCGTTTTCTGGGTGTGTTTTGGAAAATGCAGGCGTGTCCGGGCGTTTGCAGGGCGGGTGTCTGACGTCAATTCCGGGACCAAAAGGAATGAAGTGATCGCAGCGGCTGAGTAAGTCCAGAGCTACTCAGAAACTTTTGTACCGCTCGGCTGCAAAAGCGTTTGCACACTTGCAATGCGAAAATACACTCCCCCATAGGCGGCGACTATCTGATCGCAGCGCAGCGAAAAGTTGCCAGCGAACGATCAACTCGGAATGACCCCCATAGGGGCTGATTCAGACCTGATCGTTGCTGTGTATTTTCGCACAGCAGCGATCAGGTCTGGACTGCGCATGCGCCGATGCATGCCACACAGTCGCCCTGCGATCGCCTCTGTCTGATTGATAGGCAGATGCAGTCGCTGGGCGGGAGGGGACGGGCTGACGGCGTTTGGCCACCATTTAGGGGGCGCAGTCTGGGCAACGCAGGCATGCCCATTGGGAGGGGCGGGCCGCGGCAGCTGTGTGACATCACACGCAGCTGCTGCGACCCGGGCAGCGATGAGTAGCTCCCTGCCAGTGCGCAGGAGCTGCGCTGGCAGGGAGCTACTCTTCGAGTACAAAAGCATCGCTGCCGTGCAATGCTTTTGTATTTGTGCGGGGGGGGGGCACTGACATGCGGGGTGGTCTAGCCCTGTGCTGGGCGTCCCCCCATATATCAGTGTGACTGATCGTAGATGTGCTAAATTTAGCACATCTACGATCAGGTCTGAATTAGCCCCATAATTTGCAGCAGACTGCACCATTCTGGCCCCACCCCCTAGTGCATGATGCTGCAAATCTGTCCACCACAACCCCTGTACTTGTGTTTAATGTATTGCAATTACTTTATCCAGATGTTTCCAATAACGCAGATTATGGTTGTATTTTACCAGCGTGTTGATGGAAAGGCCACACAGTCTCTAGCAGAGGGTACTTGCAGTGATTCTGTAGCTGCTTTTTTTTTTTTTTAAAGAATTGTTTCCTTTTTGTCACCGTTCCAAAAAGGGTAGATCTGTGCCCAGACTGTTGTCTAGTGGCCATTGCTTATCTGATCTGTGCCATGAGAGACTGTAATTCTGTATCTCAGACATACTTTGAATGTTCATGATTCTTCATGATGAAGCACTTGCTTGGAAACGTACTAAACAACTGTTAGACCTCCCATACACAGGTGTATTTGTTTTAAAATTAATTAAAACACTTTTATTGTACCTAGGCAAATACCAATTGATTCATTTTTGTGACCTCCAAAATTAAATGATTGCACCAGGTTTATGGTGTAAATACTTTTGTAATCAGTCATTGCCTGTTAAACATTGGTGAATACTTCTCATAAGCGCTGTATCAGCCACACTATCAGAGCATGGCCGTCCTCTCAGCGCTAGCTGTCACTCACTGCTTACCATGTACTAATATAAGGAAACACTGTATGTGCCTCAGGGTAGAGTCATGCATATAGAGTAACTAGGTGCTTCATCGCGCCCTACGGGCGCTCTTCACACCGTCGCAAGGGGCTACGCCCCCTTAACCCTTGCATGCCTTTCTGGGGTTCAATATTTGTATTATATGGAGTATTACCTGCATTCCTTTGTTAGTGGTTAAATATTGCACAATGAAAGGGCGTGCGATGGTGAAGGAGGCGCAGCCCCTTGCGACAGCGTGAACAGCACCTGCAGGGCATGATGTACAGAATGTAGCGGGTTCGGGGGGGACTGCGGATGGGGGAGGGTGTCTGTAGATGCTGCGGGTGGAGGGGGGCAGAAGCGGGGGGGCTCGGATGGGGAAGGGTCGGGAGGTGCTGCGGATGGGGGAGGGGCAGAGGAGTGGGGGCTGCAGATGGGGGAGGGGTCCGGAGGTACTGCAGGTGGGGGAGGGGCAGGGGTGCCATGGGTGGGAGAGGGGCAGGTGCGGGGATGTTGTGGATGGGTGAAGGGTTCCAGAGGTGCTGTGGGATGGGAAGGGGCGGGGGTGCCGGGAGTGGGGTAGGGGGTCCAGAGGCACCATGGGTGGGGGAGGAGCAGGTACAGGTGGTGCGGCGGATGGGGAAGGGGGTCTCGAGGCGCTGCAGGTGGTAGAGGGGCAGGTGTGGGGGTGCCGTGGGTGGGGGAGGGGTGGGTGAGGAAGGGGACCACGGATTGAGGAGGGTGTCTGCAGATGCTGCGGGTGGAGGGGGGGCAGGTGTGGGGGGAGACATATATGGGGAGAGGATGGTGGAGGGGGCCTGGAGGTGCTGTGGGTGGTGGAGGGGCGGGGGAGTGGGAGCCGCGGGTGGTGTAGGGGGTCTGGAGGCACAGCGTGTGGGGGAGGGGAAGGTACGGAGGTGTGGTGCATTGGGGAGGGGTCTGGAGGCGCTGCGGGTACTGTACCTGCCAAAAAGGTTGTTGGAGGGTATGCAGTAACAGGGCCAGGACAGGGGTGACAGGGTCAGAACAGGGGTGACAGGGCCAGGACAGGGGTGACAGGGCCAGAACAGGTGTGACAGGGCCAGGACAGGGGTGACAGGGGCAGGACAGTGGTGACAGACAGATGTATCTTACCGGAGTCACTGCTGCTGGCTGCTGCTGTTCCACTCCAACCTGTTGGGATCTGCTGCTGGTGGAGATGTGGCATGGCTGACTCTCTCAGGCTGGAGTCCTGCTTCCTCTGCCCGTCCGCATTCCTCCCCCCCTCCTTAGTCACACACCGCGCGGCTGCCGGGCACTGCGGTAAGGGGAGACTGGGAGTGACTGGTTAGCCCCCAGGAGACGCTGCGGCTGGAGGGAGGAGGGGGTCATAGCATGCACGCGGCGCGGACCTCGCGGCTGCCGGGCACTGTGGAAAGGGGAGACTGGAAGTGACTGGTTAGCTCCCAGGAGACGCTGCGGCTGGAGGGAGGAGGGGGTCATAGCATGCACGCGGCGCGGACCTCGCGGCTGCCGGGCACTGTGGAAAGGGGAGACTGGAAGTGACTGGTTAGCCCCCAGGAGACGCTGCGGCTGGAGGGAGGAGGGGGTCATAGCATGCACGCGGCGCGGACCTCGCGGCTGCTGGGCACTGTGGAAAGGGGAGACTGGAAGTGACTGGTTAGCTCCAAGGAGATGCTGCGGCTGGAGGGAGGAGGGGGTCGGAGCCTGCAAACAGCGCGGACTTCTGCAGCGCTGCCCGCCAGCTAAAGTGTGTGAAGGAGCTGGGCGCACCTCACTGCGGGTGGCAGTGCTGCAGCTAGCGGTGGGGTTGCCGGGACTGGAGATAACAGAGGCAGTATGGAACCTGCACAGCGGCAGGTGCCCCACAAAACTGCAGCTAAAAAGCGTGGAGTGTGCCAGAAAGTGACGCTCCTCCGCACCAGAGAGACCCTGCTGAGTATGCCGATGTGGGGGGTCAAGCACACAGTGAGCCGGTGCCCGTCTGTCTGTACGGCATAACCCCTCACACACCCCCATACCTCCCCACTGTCCCGATTTTCGCGGGACAGTCCCATTTTTTTTGGTCTGTCCCGCTGTCCCACCCGTGGGCCGCAGTGTCCCCCGGTGGGGGGGAGGGGGGGCAGTTGGGAAGCTCCTGAACTCGCTGTTCTGCTTAGCAGAGCAGCGGTGAATAGATGCGCACAGCGTATATTTAGTGGAGACAGGAGGAGAGGGGGCATCAGGGGGTACGGATTAAGGGGGGTTCCGGCAGCAGAGCCGGATTAAGGGGGGGGGCAGGGGGTACGTACCGTGGGCCCCACAGTTTTAGGGGCCTTCCCGGCTGGAGTAGCTTTGTCCCAGCTCTGTAGCTCCCCCGTCCTGCCAGCAACAGCAGCAGCATTGTGCTACAGTCAGCACACGCTGCTGCGTGTTGGCAGGTCTGTGGTGTTGCTTTCTTCTGCCTGTGCGGGTGTGTAGGGGAGAGCAACCACCCCCTCTGGATTTACTCCTAGCTAAGGGGCCAAAATCCCATAAAAAATAATAGTTCCGAATTTGCATAAGGGGGCGTGGTCACGCATCCCACGATTAGGCCACACCCCCAAACCCACAGCAGGCACAGCAATGAGATAGGGACCCCCTGTTTCAAGTGCTCTGGGCCCCCTGGACTCATAATCCACCCCTGGGGGCATGCCAGCAGCTCACAGAGCGCTGGGCATGCCCCCTCACTGACAAAAACGGGGGCCCTCCCGCGAAGCCACGCCCCTTTTAATTGACCACGCCCCTTTCGCTGCCTGTGTGTTCCTCCTTCTGCCTGAAGAAAGCTGGGAGGTATGCACCCCTGTCTGCCTGAAGAAAGCTGGGAGGTCTGCACCCCTGCCTGTGCCATGCCCATACCATCTGCTTCTGCTCCTAGTCTCCTGTAGATTTGCCCAGATCTGTGACTCATTTGACTAACTCCGCCCAGTGTTGTGACTCCGCCCAGCGTTAGCAAATGAGTCACAAAGTCACATATCTGGGCTAATATATAGGAGATAGTTTCTGTGTAACGGAATGTGTATTGTGCGTCCAGAAAGCCTTCTTCCTGGGCAGCCATGTACAGTAAATGGAGCATCAGCCGACAATGAATGCACCTGATCCGTACAGCACTGTACAAGATCACCTGTACTGTACACGCCATCAGTTAATAACTGAAGCTCACACTTTTTTTTTTTTTTTTATTGATATCTCCCCGGGCAACTATATAGTTTGCACTTTATTGTTAATAATTACAATTATTTTTTGGGGGGCAGATTTATCAAAGCTTAGAGTGAGATAAAGTACCAACCAATAAGCTCATAACTGCCACGTTACAGGGGATTCAGTATGATTTGCCAGCGCACGGGATGTCGGCGGTCAGAATACTGAAGTTGGCATCTCGATAGTTGCAATCCCGACAGGGGGGAGTAAGAGTGTTCCCCCGTGTCCCCTAACATCTAACCCTCGCTTCCCGCAGCCTAGCCCTAACATCCCCCGTTAGTGCCTGACACTAACCTCTGCCCCGGTGGTGCCTAAACCTAACCCCCCGCCCCGCAGCCAATCACTAACCCTCCCCCCTTTGTCCTTATACCTAACCATCCATCCCGGTGGTGCCTTACCCTTACACCCCGTTCCCGCAGCCTAGCCCACCACCCCCACAACCTAACCCTGGCTACCACGTTCAGCACCTAAACCGAAACCACCCCCTTGGCTCTAACCGTAACACGACCACTATACTTACGATCGGGATGCCGGCTGTTGCGATTCTGGCATCTGTCTACTGATCCCCGTTGGGATTCTGGCACTGCCATTCTGACGGCTGTCAGGATTCCGGCGTCAGCATTCCGACTGCCAGGATCCCCATAGCCGGCATCTTGACCACATCCCGTTACAGGCTAAGGCCCAGATTTATAAAGCCTTGGAGAGTGATAAACAGCACGGTGTTAAAGCACCAGCCAATCAGCTCCTAACTGCCATGTTACAGACAATGGGGCAGATGTATTAACCTGGAGATGACATAAGGAAGTGATAAACCAGTGATAAATGCAAGGTGATACACGCACCAGCCAATCAGCTCCTAACTGCCATGTTACAGACTGTGTTTGAAAAATGACAGTTAGGAGCTGATTGGTTGGTACTTTATCTCCATGCAATGTATCACTCTCCAAGGCTTGGTAAATCTGGACCTAAGTTTTAAAAATAGCAGCTTTGAGGTGGTTGGCTGGTATCTCTCTCACTTTATTTATCCCCACTTTGGGGGTCTTTCTGAACTGACCGCACGCTAGGTTTTTTCGCTGCGCTGCAATTAGGTCAAAACTGAGCATGCATATGCACCGCAATGCGCAGGCGCGTCGTACGGGTACAAAGCGGATCGTTGCTGAGCGATGGATTTAATGAAGAATCCATTCGCACAGCCGATCGCAAGGAGACTGACAGGAAGATGGCGTTTGTGGGTGGCAACTGACCGTTTTCTGGGAGTGTTTGGGAAAACACAGGCGTGTCCAAGCGTTTGCATGGCGGGTGTATGACGTCAATTCCGGCCCCGGACAGGCTGAAGTGATCGCAGCGGCTGAGTAAGTTCTGAGCTACTTAGAGACTGCACAAAACTTTTTTTTACCGCTCGGCTGCACATGCGTTTGCACACTTGCACAGCAAAAATACCCTCCCCTATGGGGGGCGACTATCTGATCGCAGCGCTGCAAAAAGTAGCTAGCGAGCGATCAACTCGGAATGACCCCCCTTATCTCTCTCCACACTTTGATAAATCTCCTCCTTTATGTTAAAAATAAGATTCAAAGTTGTTCCCAGTATATCTGCCTGTAAGCCGCAGACGGCAGATAACACTTCAGTCTGAAAAGATAAAAGCCTTTGCTCTCAGTGGCTCCTCCCATCTGTGTCCTTACAGTACAAGTTGGCAGTCAGCCAGGTCAGGTCTTTTACTTTGTTGCAACAATGTTGCAGCTGTCTGCAAACAGATAAAGCTCAATTAAAAAGAAAAGTACAAATTCAGTAACAAAGCTGCAGAATGCATTATTATAGTATCAATTACGCCAAACAAATCTTAGAGCATAAAGGGCATCATGATTTTGGATGGGCGCTGTTAGAAAGGCTTTTCCCACCTAAATACAATACGTGAGCATTTTATGCAAATAAAAAAAAAGTAGTTCACTAGGTAGTGTCTCTTCCCTAAATAGTTGGGAGCCTCCCGCAGATAGAGGCGGCAGCCAGTCAGGTATCAGAGGGTTCAAAATCCTTTCATGCCGCAAATTGTATCAGTTCAATTTAAAAATCAATCCCAGGCTTGACAGCGAGCCAATGCGGTTAGGATGATTGGCTGCGATCCCTCTGAAAGGCATGTCCAATTAAATTTTACTGTTATTGCCGGTAGTTACAGGTAAAGAAATTCTCCATATATGTGGAGAAAAAAATAATAAGGGAAAAAAAAAACACCTTGAGCTTCGGAAGTAAAAATAGAATCTGCCGTCTATCAACTATCAGCCTCAACTTATATTAAGAAGCCAACAGCTGCTTTTGAACATTGTGTAGCCAGAATCTTCAAATAAACTCTGCTTTTATTACATAGGAAGCAGAAACAAATCTACACTCGCTCGTTAATCTCTAAGCGGCGATTAGCTGGGAAAATAAAAGCGAAATATACTGTTTAAAGGAAAGTTTCACATGAAAGACGAGATGTAAAACGTCGTCTCGGTAAGATTCTTCCATTAATAATAAATAAACACAATTTCCCAAAGCTCAGAATTGTCTCTTAGGGGTATATTTACTGAAGTGTAGGTTTTTAGAGTGGAGACAGGTTTTTGGAAGTGGAGACCCTATCGCACGCTGCAGTTTATCGCAGTGGTGCGATCGGGTCAGAACTGCGCATGCACCAGCGCCGAAGGCCGTCGGGCCACTACGATCGCCTCTGCCTGATTGGCAGGCAGAGGCGGTCACTGGGCGGGGGGGGGGGGGGGGGGGGGTGGAACGGTGGCGTTTGGGTGCCATTTCGTGGGCGCGGTCCGGCCAATGCAGGCGTTGCCGGACCGAATGGGGGGCGGGACGCAGCAGCTGCGTGACGTCACACGCAGCCGCTGCGGGCCGGGGAGCGATGAGTAGCTCCCGGCCAGCACGCTAAAGCTGCGCTGGTCGGGAGCTACTCTTGAAGTGAAAAGGCATCGCCGCTGTGCGATGCCTTTGCACTTCTGCGAGGGAGGGGCGGACTGACATGGGGTGCGGACTAGCCCTGTGCTGGGCGTCCCCCCGCATGTCAGTGTGAATGATCGTAGCTGTGCTAAATTTAGCACAGCTGCGATCATCTTGGAATGACCCCAATTGCCCATAGCAACAGATCAGATTCTACTTATTTATCTATCACCTTCCAGAAGATACGAGAGGACAGACACGGCCGCCATTGGCGTAGGTTGATGCTGTATTACCACCTGGTGCATAATTAGACACCAACATCAGCTGCGCGGCCTCCAGTGTGATCGATGAAGCATCCGTGTATGCACACACTCCTCTAATGCGCCCTTAATGGGTGTGGTATGTAAGGTCGACAGTAAGTAGGTCGACAATGTTTGTGTCGACAACTATTGGTCGACAGTAAGTAGGTCGACAGGGACGCTAAGTTGACAGGGTCTTTAGGTCGACATGGTCTAGGTCGACAGGTCATAAGGTCGACATGAGTTTTTGATGGGTTTTTTGCGTCGTTTTCTCCGTACAGTGACAGGGAACCCCAATTAGTGCACCGTGTCCCCTCGCATGGCTCACTTCGCTCGCCATGCTTCGAGCAAGGTGCCTCGCTCCTTTACCGCTGCACTCGGCACAGATTACTATTCCAATCGTAGTCCACGTGGATCGTTAAGTATGAAAAAATCCAAAAAATGAAGGAAAAAAATGTGGAAAACTCATGTCGACCTTTTGACCTGTCGACCTAGAACATGTTGACCTAGAAACCCTCTCGACCTACTTACTGTCGACCAATAGCGGTCAACCAAAACATTGTCAACCTACTGTCGACCTAAAGACCGGATCCCGCCCATAATACAGATCATCCCCTGTGCGTCTGAGTAGCCACCTCGCAGTCACTGCTCAGGAACTCCCAGCACTTCTGCAAGACATCTGATACCGCACTTCTAGATCCAAACTGCACTTTTCATGCACACACTGCGACACACATGCACGAGGTGAGAGTTTAGGGATTTTCCCACACGCGCAGTAGCATGCAGCGCTACCACGGTAATCTGAGTGTTGATGCTATTATATCCCTCTGCACTGAAGAGTAAGGGGCTGATTGTAAGTCAAATGCCTCCGCAGCTGCTTTTCTGCCTGGCCGTGGCTGCCTGCTATCTACATTATAGCAACAGGGACGGATCAAGACTTTTCTTTAGGGGGGGGGGGGCGATTTACTGTTTAATCTTAACTCCTCCCTCTACAGTCCCAACTCCTCCCATCTGCAATCCTAACTCCTCCTCCTCTCAAATCTGACTGAACTTTTTGAGTGAGACTGAGATAGAGCTTTGTGATTGTTCTATGTACATGTGACTGTGCTATGGGGTAATTGTATTTATTAGCCCTAGTACCCACACACCAGCAAGTGAGGGGCAAATGCTCTGTAACCCTTGCTTTCCTGGCTCCTCTATGCTGCTGTGGTATAAGCTGCAGCACATCGTTCTGCCTCAGGCTCTCCCCGAAGAGCTCTCTTCTGCTCAAAAGTGGGCGTGACTATGACTGTGTTAGGGGGGGGGGCGGTCGCCCCCTTTGCCCCCCCCCCTAGATCCGGCCCTGTATAGCAATGCGAGAATCCCCACGTGTACACTAAATCCCTGTGCTGCTGCATGTTGCAGCCTATCCTGCCCGCTGTTCTTACGTCCGCTGATGCAGGCCTCATCATTAATATTGGGAATTACATGCCTCCGTGCTGAGTGCAAAAGACCGAGCTATTAAAGACGTCCCATCGCCATCCACATGCTGCGAATGAAGTCAGCTGACACTCCCAAGCCACACCCATGAGATGGATTAGTTCTGTGCAGCCACATGATCACCGCTCAGTTACCACCCAGAAATGCAGTACAGCCCATAACAGGACGGACCAATCCAGACAACTCCTTCTGCGTGCTTAAAACTGATTCGGTGTCTGCTCCATCACCAACTTCTTTCTTTGGCGGATGCGCAGTAGGCTGAAATCCACAAGCACCGCCCACATTCCCCCTTCTGTCCAACTCAGGATCAGCCCCTAAATCAGGGATGGGGAACCTTCAGCCCTCCAGCTGTTGTTGAACTACACATCCCAGCATGCCCTGCAATAGTTTTAGCATGGCCAAATAGCAAAACTGTAGCAAGGCATGCTGGTATGTGTAGTTCAACAACAGCTGGAGGGCCAAAGGTTCCCCATCCCTGCTCTAAATGAATATAGGGGTCTATTTACTAAGCCTCGGAAAGAGATAAAGTGGACGGAGATAAAGTACCAACCAATCAGTTTCTAACTGTCATTGTTCAACCACAACCTATAACATGGCAGTTAGGAGCTGATTGGATGATGCTTTATATCCGTTCACTGTACCTCCTCCAAGGCTTAGTAAATAGACCCCTATGTCCCAGCAATGATGCTATACATAAGCTGCACACAGCCGCCCCTGTATGGTTCCGAGTGATTATGTTTCCTGCACATGTACGCCATAAGATGAGATTGTAAATTGAATTCATCAGGCACATTGCATACACAGTCTCACAGGAGTTTCTCCATCAGGACACGTGACCTTGGCTGAGGAATAGTTTTGCGTGTACAATGTGAGCGGAACACGGGGGCTTCCCAGGACCCCACAATAACTCTCATGTTACACACAGCAGCAGGGCCGGCAACAGAAATCTTGGGGCCCGGTACAGTGATATCTCTGGGGGGGCCCTCAGAGAGAGATATATATATACACTCACAGTCTGTGTCTCCCAGCTCCCTTACCCCATCCCAAAGCCCACACCAATCCACTCTTAACCTGGTGAGAGACCTCACACCCCACCACAAGAGGCCGGCACAGGGTATGGGAATCCCGACCAGCAGAGCTGCTGACATGTCCCGTAACTGCCTGTAACAGTGCTGGACCCAGAAAAGCGGGTGCACACCTCGTGCCGCACAGTCAGTGTGTGTGAGAGGCTCCTGTCACTCTGAGGCTGCACCCACACCACCTACAGCTCGCTGCCCTATTTGGCTCACATGCCTGCCGGGCACTAAGTGGTGTATTCTTGGGGCCCATCTGATCCTTGGGGCCTGGTACAGATGTCCCCTTTGACCCCCCCTGTCGCCGGCCCTGCACAGCAGGCAGGGCCGGATTAAGCCTTGGGGGGGCCTGGGGCACATAGGACCATGGGAGCCCTGGTAGAGGGAGAGGGTGTACTGTATATTAGATTGTGCATACCTCTCAACATGACCCATTCTGGGAAGGACAAAATGCTCTCTACCTGAGCTTCACTTTTAATACATGATTGGCATCACATGCGTTGAACTATTTCATTCATAAAAAAAGGTATTTCAACAAAAATGATTACAATCATAAATTAAGAAGGAAGTCCAGGTAGAGAGCATTTTGTCCCTCTTGGAATGAGTCAAAGGGAGGTATGGATTGTGTATATTAAATATAAACCAATGGTGTATATTAGATTTAAACTAATAGATTAATAAGGCCTGGGTACTGTTTATATCTCCACCTAATAGAGAAACAGATCATATTTTATAGTGTTTTCCTGTAGTGGAACAAAGACAATTTAAGCTTAAAATACATATAGAAAAATAAAATCTATAATTTATATTGCAAAAATGCAATAGCAGCAGCCTCTGTACTACTAACACGCTGGGACAGGACTCAGGAGGATGCTCTGTGTGTGTTTCTCTCTAGATGTAAACCCTCTCATTAGATAACAGGTTACACAGGACTCTGACACCCAGGTGGGAGGAGGAGAAGCTGGTGTCCCTGGGTCACTTACAGCTCTCTCCCCTCTGCTATCTCTCCTCTGGTCAGGAAACTCCGTCAGTATCTCATGAAACCTGATACTCCTGTGTCTCTGCCTGCAATGCATACTGTCCTGCTCACATTCTGGCGGCCTTGTTCTGCTGCTACACAAGAGGGAGAGCTAGTGATGTCAGTGTGCTCTGGCTGGGGGGCCCCTTGACAGAGGGGTGCCCGAGGTACAGTATGCTCTGCATCCCCCCCCTTAATTTGGCTATCACAGCAGGTCAGGATACAGCCTCAGTGCTCACTGATTGTATATATCATGTATAAGGTGTGGACGGGAGCAGCAATACTGACACTGCCATACTACAATAAGCTTATTGCAGCTAAGTAGTAGTTTTGGTTATTAACCCTATTTGTGGATAGGTTGTGTGTCCATCTCCCGGAAACGCAGGGGTGCAATGTCCCCTCCTGGATGTGTGCTAGGTAACTACTAGTAAGAAGGACCAGTCCTCCTAATAAGAGTCACAGCTGGACTGTATGAGGGTAATAACACTGTAGATACACTGTGGTGTGCACTTCTTCATGTATGATCTAAAGTGATGTATGAATATTTAATGACAGTGTATCAGTGGTGCAGCTAATGGGCACTGTGCTGTAGTGTCAAATATCATTTCCCTATATACACACACACACACATAGACACACACACACAGACACACATGCGCCACCTAACGAAGGTTGACTATTTTTTGTTGTTATTATTTTTGCACCGTGCGATAGGCCAAATGCAGGAAACGTGTGGGGTTTGTAACCTGCAGCACATTCAGCCTCCAAACTGCTGCAGAACACATCCTGTGATATAGAGGCGGGCTGCTGTCAATTTGTGGTGAGTTAGATCTTGCAGGCTATTCCATTTCCCCCTACACAATGTAAGAATGGGCGACCAACTTCTCACTCATCTATAATCCTCCCCAGAGCCGGCCCTAACCAATATGATGCCCTATGCAAAATTTTGGCTGGTGCCCCCTTGCACAGACGCTAGATCCGTCTCTGACCCTGTACCCCTTTCCCAGGACCATCACCCCTCACCCATAGCAGTCCTCATTTTGGTGCTCCTACCCCTATATTTTAAATAGGAACAGTGCACACATTCGGCGCGCAGCACAAAATATGCGTCTTCTTGCTGGGAAGGGGCATGACCACACAATAGTACCCCCAGTTGAAATTACACCACCCAGTACTGCAACTTTATTCACATTATATCATGTGATAGTGTCCCTTATTCACGTTACATCACACAGTAGTACCACGTTACTCCTCACAGTAGTGCCCCTTATTCACATTACACCACACCATATTGCTCTTTATTCACATTACACCACACCATATTGCTCTTTATTCACATTAGACCACACAGTAGTGCCCCTTATTCACATTACACCACACCATATTGCTCTTTATTCGCATTAGAGCACACAGTAGTACCTTTTCTATACGTTACGCCACAAAGTACTGTAGTACACCTTATACACATAATGCCACACATTAGTAATGCATTTAGTATGCAGATACAGCTGCAGTCACACACAGATTATAGGCATGCCGCATATCACTCTAATCAGCAGAAGCTGTTTGTGCCCCATGGCATTTCAAATGCCCTAGGCATTTGCCTAGTTTGCCTATGCCTAGTGCCGGCTCTGATCCTCCCTATTGTCTGGAGATGTTGGGGACATGCCAGGCTTTGCATTTCCACGCTTGATCTCCCGTCCTGCTAGCGAGGAGCTGCTTCCCTGTGCTGTATGGCATATTTCATCACATACTTAGAGGACAATAATTACCTAATTGTCGCACTGTAGTTACACTAATAAGCTGCTGACAAGGAAATTAAAATGTTTTTCAGCTAAAACCATCTGTGAGTGTGGCTGTTGGGATGGTATAATAATAATTGTTTGTATCCGATCGCAGAACGACGCATTATGCAGGAATTAATCTTGTGAAACACCAGCAGCGATTGGGTGAAATGTATACATGCAAAAATTCTGTGATAAGAAAAAAAAAAAGTGAATTGTGTGAAAATATAACTGTTAACACCAGGACCGAACATATCCCAGGAGGCCGCAGGTCGGAATAAATGGCTGCAGGTGCCTAACCAATTATTACTAGATTTCTTACGGTTCGTCATATGGTCTACCTCACTCTTAGGGGTATATCAATTGATCGGCCAATATATTGTTAACTGATCGGCGGGTGTGTACAAACGATATGTCTGTACATGACGTCGTTCACAGAAATATCTGCAGATATATTGGCGCATCATTCTGTGTGTATGGCCGATCCACCGATGTGCGATAATTTGGCTGTTAAGCGCGTCAGCTGGATGGGCCGAGTTATGGGCCACTGGGCAGGGCTTGTGGAGGGGTGCGGGGTTGGCAGGGTGGGGGATGCGGGTGGGCACTATACCTGATGGCAGTGGTGGCAGCAGCGGCATTTGTGTTGGTAGTTAGGGTGTGTGGGTCTCTATGGTGCCATAGCATTCCTTTCCTGGATCCTGGGGGAGGAACACTTGTGATTGGCTGAGCTGCCCATTAAAAAAATGGTGCCGCAAGCCGTCATTGGCTCACACACAGCACCATTTTTAAAATTCAATATGGCCACTGTGAGCCAATGGCGGCTCACCACGTCATCACCCTACTCCCTTGGCCTGGCTATATTAGTCAGCATGATACAGGGGGCAGGCTGTCTGATGGCAGAAGAAGATCACAGAAGAAGGCGTCGGAGAAAGCCCTGGGGAGGCGGCAGCCATGAAAAAGAGCTTAAAGGCCGCCGCCCCCCAGGTGAGGGTGCACAGAAATAAAATAAAACAGTCAGTGTTGTGTGTTTATTTTACTATTTCCAATACAGGTTGATTATAGGTACCAGCAGGCCCTTAATGCCCTGCATGCTGGTACTTGTGGTTCTTCATGTACCAGAGTGCAGAGGCTTGATGGGACTTGCAGTCCCACTGTAAAGGACAATTTTACTTTATACACTTGCACAAGCTATCAACCCCGCACCCACCGCTCAGTCCTGGGGTACCCTAGACGGTGTGATCCTTTTATTGTGAGGGCCCATAGGCGTTTCTGTAATGGGTGCAGTGTGTGGCGGTGCATACCAGCCGCTGGGTCCGGGAGGGCCCACACCGCACACACTGCACCCCATATTTTATACTTACCCCTCCAGAGTCCCGCAACGGTGGCCCTGCACCGCGGACAGAAATCACTGGGAAAATGTATGGATAGCTTTGGAAACATAATAAAACCTATAATAAATTGAATTGCATTTAATCTATGTCCAGGCAGTAGGTTTGTTCTGAGGATATACACTCCTAAAATGTTCCCCAAACACCGGCCCTTCTATTTGATTGGGACTCTAAAAGCAATAAGTCCACCTGGACATCGCAGTTATTTTTAGTGGCTTCTCAGCCCCTTGATGTTTCCTGTTTCAGCAAAGTTTTGCGCAGATTCTTATGGCAAAAAAAATAAGTGCCGTATTTATTAATTTTGTCACAGTGATAAATACAGCAAATAGATTCTAGAAACTGTAATTATAAAATGTAACAGTTTAAGTTTACATACAAAAAAATCTTTGTTCCAAAGCGTCTATTAATAGAGCGTCCACTAGAGGGCGTCACGGGTTAATATTTCCATGGCTGTGACCTGGCTGAATTGAGGCATCTCTCCACAGCTCTCAATTATTCCAGACATTGAAGAAAATGTATTTCATTGTTAGTTGCTTACATTTATGTTTGTGGATACTGAACAGATGGAGTGCGAATGTACAACGGTTACGGAGTCCAGAGGACGCTAATTACAGTCCGTATAGTCCTTGCAGGCAAGCACTTTGCTCTCTGAAAGATTGAAATTTAGTGAGAAAAAAATATTATTATTATTATTATTTCATTTATTTATATTGTGCCACCAGGGTTCTATAGCATCATACAAAGGAGATAGAACATTCCACTAGAGTACATCGATACAAGTTGTCCACATTACAAACAAGTTCATACATTTACATATATACAGTGGCAAACGCAGGATTTCTAGAGGGGGGTTTCAATATGAAGTCTACAATCTACCACCCCGCGGAACATTAGAGCAAGCGCGGGAGTCTGGGGGAGAGGTAGAAGAACCTGGTAATGGTTACACAACAGTATTAATATTTAACACTATAGATGGTCTATAGTATAGGCTGTATCAAACATTTAAATAATATAAATAAGTGGTCAGGAAAAGGTTACACATACCATAATAAATAAATACACAAACATAATAGAACCAGTACTGCACTTTCTAAGCACACATTCTCCCACCTCATGGTAAGGCTCCTGTCTCTTCTTCTTGTCCAGCTACTCTCTACTTATTGAGGACTCAGATCCACACACAAGGAAAGCTTGATAGAAGAAGCTTCTACCACTGGCCAACTGCAGCAGCTCTGCTGAGTCCCTTAAACTGCATGATGTGGCAGCAGCTCTAGTAATCGTATTATATACCATTGCTATTGTCATAATTTGAGTCACTTACCAAGAGGAGGGGGATTTCCGGGCAACCGGAACCCCCCCCCCCCCCCCCCTGTGTTTGCCTATGATATACATATTTACCACCCACAAACAGTGGTGCAGAGAAGGGAGGGGGAAGAGGGTACTAATTACCCAGGCCCAGGTCTGATGGAGGGGCCCAGCGGGGGCCCAGTCCCTCCCCTCCCATACCTGGCAGCAGCAGCTGCATCTCTCCTCCTCAGCCCAGTATATGCTGCAGTGTGGCCAGGGAATCGCTTAAATTACAATTTTTTCTGGTTTTTTTTTCTAAGGGTGCATGGTCACGCCTCCTGTGATTAGGCCACACTCCCTGAAAAGTATCTGGTCCTAGCCAGACTCTCTAATGACCTGCCCACAACTTACATAATATGAAACAGAAAACAACAGGAGAGGGCCCTGCTCGCCAGACCTTTACGTTCTTCGGGGGGATATGGCTAGACAAAAAGAGGGTGAGAGGACCCAAGTAGGGGAGAGTAGAGACTGGAGAGTTAGGAGGACGAGCGGTGGGCTGGGGTGAAGAGATGAGTTTTAAGGGAACCTTTAAAGGCTGAGAGGTGAAAGTCTTAGGGAGCGGGGGAGGATGTAGTTCCAGCTGATGGGAGAGGTACAAGAGAAGCCATGAAGGTGGAAGGAGGAAGAGGTGATCAGAGAGGAGGCCCCCGTGTCCTGGTTCCCAGCACCCTTCCTGTCTCTCTGGCATTTGCTCATTATTTTTCCCATAATGATGGGAAACGTAAGACGAACCATTGATGGTATGATATACCATCAATGGTTTCTACCATTTGCGTGTAGGCATACGTGCTGCAGATTCCTGAAACTCAGCTTCCATGTGCAGTGAGTACTACCCAGAGAGCAGGGAGAGACTGAGAAGGGCCAGGGGCTGGGGTGCATCACTTGACACTACCACCAGTGCAAGCAGTGCCTTGCACTGGGGCCCGCCACTGTCAAGGGGCCCAAAGCCAGCGGCATGTAATGAGTCAATCTGACTCATTACATGCCGCCTGCTGCCAGTGGATTTACCGCAAGGCCCCGCCGACAGGGCACGGCTGAACTGGACGAGTGCTGGGCTTTTCATGGTCCCGGGCACGCTGTCCGTTATTAGACAGCTGCCGGGTGCCGGATCCTCTAGTGCTCACCTGTCACTGTACATTAAATGTGCTGTGCGTGTGACATCATGATGCACGTGCGCATGATGTCACACGCATGCAGAGAGGAGCCGGCCAGGACGCAGTGTAAACGCTGCGCTGAGACTGTGCCGCTCTCCAGAGCCCTATGTCTGCAATCATGCTGCTGGAGAAGGGGGAGCTCTGTCTATCCTGGGCAAGGTGAGAGCGAGAGGGATCTTTATACCCGTGCCTTCCCCCACGACTGTTCACTGAAACTAAAAGCCAGCAGCCTACAGCCATAGCAAATACCTGCTGCTGGCTGGAGTATATGTGCCTGTGGAGGGGAGCAGATGAGACCCCTAGATACAGCATAGACGGGTAGAGAGGAGGCACATAGTGAGAAACATGACTTTATTTGTGGTTGTAGTCGGGTGACAGTGCGCGTGAGTGAAAATGTGTTGCAGCGAGTGGTCATGTGTGGCAGTGCGAGGTGAGTCGTCATGTGTGACAGTGCGAGGTGAGTCGTCATGTGTGACAGTGCGAGGTGAGTCATCATGTGTGACAGTGCGAGGTGAGTCGTCATGTGTGACAGTGCGGTGTGAGTGGGAATATGTAACAGTGCAGGGTGAGTGGTCATGTGTGACAGTGCGGGGTGAGTGGTCATGTGTGACAGTGCGGGGTGAGTGGTCAGGTGTGACAGTGCGGAGTGAGTGGTCATGTGTGACAGTGCGGTGTGAGTCGTCATGTGTGACAGTGCGAGGTAAGTCGTCATGTGTGACAGTGCGAGGTGAGTCGTCATGTGTGACAGTGCGAGGTGAGTCATCATGTGTGACAGTGCGAGGTGAGTGGGAATATGTAACAGTGCAGGGTGAGTGGTCATGTGTGACAGTGCGAGGTGAGTGGTCATGTGTGACAGTGTGGGGTGAGTAGTCATGTGTGACAGTGCGAGGTGAGTCTTCATGTGTGACAGTGCGAGGTGAGTGGGAATATGTAACAGTGCAGGGTGAGTGGTCATGTGTGACAGTGTGGGGTGAGTGGTCATGTGTGACAGTGCGAGGTGAGTCGTCATGTGTGACAGTGCGAGGTGAGTCGTCATGTGTGACAGTGCGAGGTAAGTCGTCATGTGTGACAGTGCGAGGTAAGTCATCATGTGTGACAGTGCGAGGTGAGTCGTCATGTGTGACAGTGCGAGGTGAGTCATCATATATGACAGTGCGAGGTGAGTGGGAATATGTAACAGTGCAGGGTGAGTGGTCATGTGTGACAGTGCGAGGTGAGTGGTCATGTGTGACAGTGCGAGGTGAGTAGTCATGTGTGACAGTGCGAGGTGAGTCATCATGTGTGACAGTGCGAGGTGAGTGGGAATATGTAACAGTGCAGGGTGAGTGGTCATGTGTGACAGTGTGGGGTGAGTGGTCATGTGTGACAGTGCGGGGTGAGTGGTCATGTGTGACAGTGTGGGGTGAGTGGTCATGTGTGACAGTGCGAGGTGAGTGGTCATGTGTGACAGTGCGGGGTGAGTGGTCATGTGTGACAGTGCGGTGTGAGTGGTCATGTGTGACAGTGTGGGGTGAGTAGTCATGTGTGACAGTGCGAGGTGAGTGGTCATGTGTTACAGTGCGAGGTGAGTGGTCATGTGTGACAGTGCGAGGTGAGTCGACATGTGTGGCAGTGCGAGGTGAGTCGTCATGTGTGGCAGTGCGAGGTGAGTCTTCATGTGTGACAGTGCGAGGTGAGTCGTCATGTGTGACAGTGCGAGGTGAGTCATCATGTGTGACAGTGCGGGGTGAGTGGGAATATGTAACAGTGCAGGGTGAGTGGTCATGTGTGACAGTGCGGTGTGAGTGGTCATGTGTAACAGTGCGAGGTGAGTGGTCATGTGTGACAGTGCGGTGTGAGTGGTCATGTGTGACAGTGCGAGGTGAGTCGTTATGTGTGACAGTGCGGGGTGAGTGGAAATATGTAACAGTGCAGGGTGAGTGGTCATGTGTGACAGTGCGGAGAGAGTGGTCATGTGTGACAGTGCAGGGTGAGTGGTCATGTGTGACAGTGCGGGGTGAGTGGTCATGTGTGACAGTGCGGCATGAGTGGTCATGTGTGACAGTGCGAAGTGAGTCGTTATGTGTAACAGTGCGGGGTGAGTGGGAATATGTAACAGTGCAGGGTGAGTGGTCATGTGTGACAGTGCGAGGTGAGTGGTCATGTGTGACAGTGCGGTGTGAGTGGTCATGTGTGACAGTGCGAGGTGAGTCGTTATGTGTGACAGTGCGGGGTGAGTGGAAATATGTAACAGTGCAGGGTGAGTGGTCATGTGTGACAGTGCGGCGAGAGTGGTCATGTGTGACAGTGCGGGGTGAGTGGTCATGTGTGACAGTGCGGGGTGAGTGGTCATGTGTGACAGTGCGGCATGAGTGGTCATGTGTGACAGTGCGAAGTGAGTCGTTATGTGTAACAGTGCGGGGTGAGTGGGAATATGTAACAGTGCAGGGTGAGTGGTCATGTGTGACAGTGCGATGTGAGTGGTCATGTGTGACAGTGCAAGGTGAGTGGGTATGTGTGACAATGCGGGGTGAGTAATGTGTAAAAAGGAAACGCTGTCTGCCACAATGTGTAAAAAAAGGAGACGCTGTCTGCCATAATGTGTAAAAAGGGATCGCTGTCTGCCACAATGTGTAAAAAGGGGACGCTGTCTGCCGTTGTGTAAAAAGGGGACGCTGTCTGCCGTAATGTGTAAAAAGGGGACGCTGTCTGCCGTAATGTGTAAAAAGGGGACGCTGTCTGCCGTTATGTGTAAAAAGGGGACGCTGTCTGCCGCAATGTGTAAAAAGGGGACGCTGTCTGCCGTAATGTGTAAAAAGGGGACGCTGTCTCCCACAATGTGTAAAAAGGGGACGCTGTCTGCCGTAATGTGTAAAAAGGGGACGCTGTCTGACGCAATGTGTAAAAAGGGGACGCTGTCTGCCGTTGTGTAAAAAGGGGACGCTGTCTGCCGTAATGTGTAAAAAGGGGACGCTGTCTGCCGCAATGTGTAAAAAGGAGACACTGTCTGCCGTACTGTGTAAAAAGGGGATGCTGTCTGTCACAATGTGTAAAAAGGTGACGCTGTCTGCCGTAATGTGTAAAAAGGGGACGCTGTCTAGGGGACGCTGTCTGCCGCAATGTGTAAAAAGGGGACGCTGTCTGTGCAATGTGTAAAAAGGGGACGCTGTCTGCCATAATGTGTAAATAGGGGACGCTGTCTGCGCAATGTGTAAAAAGGGGATGCTGTCTGCCGTTGTGTAAAAAGGGGACACTGTCTGCTGTTATGTGTAAAAAGGGGAATCTGTCCGCCGTAAGGTGTAAAAGGGGCTCTACCTGGTGTAGTGGTGCTACTGTGCGGCGTAATTTGAATAATGGAGACTACTGTGCACCGCTATATGAATTTGCATTATTTTGTGGCCACACCCCTTCCTCATGAAACCACGCCCCTATATTTTTTGGCACGCGCCTACGGCGCGCACTGCCCCTATTTTATATAAAAGAGGGGGTGCCGATGCCGTTTCTTGCACACAGCGCTAAAATGTCTAGTTATGGCACTGTTGCTAGGTGTCCATTTCCCTGGAACTGAGCAGGTCCCCCTCACCAGATCCTCTCCATGGGTGAGGGGGTGGACTTGGACGGGATGAGGGGGTGGGGGGCCCAAAGCATTTTGTTGCACCTGGGCCCACCGCTCGCTAGTTCCGCCACTGACTTGACAGGATGGTTGTGTTAGTTTTACTTTATTTTTAACTCTTTTATAATTTACAGTTCCCTCTGCTTGACTCCCCCCCCCCTTAACCCCACCCACCTCCCTATATATTTTCTAGCAGGCTGATTGGCCGCCAGGATTGCTGATTGGCCGGCGTGTGTAGGCTAATCTGTTCAGCCACATCCCTTGTGGCACATTCATCCAATCCTGTCCCTTGTCTTATGATACGATTTCCTCTATAAAGACGACGGCTCAGACACCCATTGGAAGTTAAGACCGCGCAGTTCACTATTTGATATATTTGACATTAAAAAGAAAAGACGTTTACGCTTTATTTCCCCTCTCAGACAGCTACTGTTTCGACAAACTAAAAATAAACCATTTATTACACCCCCCTAAAAAAATCTGGCAGACACGGGAGCGGATTTATGCGAAGTGTCAGGCCAGCGTGATTGATAATGACTCGTAAAAAACAATATTATAATATACAGTGCGGCCAAGCTACTGGCTGCAGGCTGGAAGCAAAACAGTTTGTTCTTACTGTGTTGTTTTGTTCATTTTGTATTTTTGTTGTCACATTTTAATCGAGCGGCAAAATGCATGTGGGCGTGTTGTGAATAAATGGTAACGAGATGCCCAGATTATTAAAACAGAGGGGCAAGAGGTGGCCCGGCGCAGAACGCATTATTCCACGTTCCTGTGAGAATTAACAGTAAGAGCAGGAGGTGCAGTGCGACATTTTTAGCATTTTAAGAACGACGACCGTTAAGTCGATGAGATCATTCTCCAATTCAAAGTTTCCACAGCGCGTTTTGTTGTTTTTATTTTTTTCTCCTCATTTAAAGTCGGGCAGAAGTTTAACGGATTAATTCAGCCAAACTGTGCAGCCTGCAAAGTAATTATACTGTATATAGTAACGTCATTTTTAAAGGGATCTTTAAAGAATTTCTATTCATTTGTGTAACGGAAATATTAAAGGGTAAATGCAGGAAAATATTCCTAGAACTCTGCCTTATTTTTATCATGGTCTGCTCGCAAAACGCATCGCTCAGTACAGTTCCATTATTTTCCAGGGTTCTCCAGTGACTTTATGGGGCAGATTCAATGAGGCGTGGAAAACTACGGAATGGGTTCTGGAGGCTTTTGTGCATTAAGTGCAGATGGCTGATCCTGCTCGCACTCTGGGCCTCATTCAGAGTGGTTGGAGATGCACTTATATGGTAATGCCGCAGGAGGCGTCACAAATTCTGCATCATTACTGTTCCGAGCTGCATCCTAGTGGGTGACAAGCTGCGTGACACATGGGGTCGCGCAAGCCAGCCGCCGCATCTACTACAAAGAGGCCTGGAAATTTGCATCCTCAGACGCTGATCCTGGACCCATCCTTCCCCAACAATGGCGGTGACATGCCTGCGTTTTGGGAAATGGAGGCCATCGATACCCCTTCCCCACCTCCAATCACTGACAGTTTGCTGCCGATCTCCATCCAGCGTTGCAGACCTGTACTGGTTCACCTCATGCGCAAAGTACTGAACACTCTGTAGACAAGCGAATCTGCCTACCGTAATGCGCCAATGGAATCTGCCATTATGGGGTATGGAAATCCTCTCAATATAATAGTTTTTGAGAAAATTACTGGACCACCAGCAATTTCCCGCCCGCTGCGGTCCCCAACTTAATAAGAGCCACTTAGATGAACGCTGCCAATCTACGGCGGCATACCGGACCTCCCAACTTCTGACCCAATTGGGATAAAACTGTCCAGATCAGGAAAAAGGAACTGATCCACTTCAGACCTGGACGCAGACGTGCGGACGCTCGCCGTGGCCGCACCTAGGTGGTTTGCACATGTGCATCGGCCATTGGCCCTCATTCCGAGTTGATCGCTCGCTACAGATTTGCGCAGCGGTTATGGCAGAACGGGGCTAATCTGCGCATACGTATGCACCGCAATGCGCACGCTCGTCGTACGGGTACAGTGAGCATCGTGGTTTTGCACAGGTTCTAGCGGCGCTTTCAGTCGCACTGGCGGACACAAGGAGATTGACAGGAAGAGGGCGTTTCTGGGTGGCAACTGACCGTTTTCTGGGAGTGTTTGGAAAAACACAGGCGTGGCCGGGCGTTTGCTGGGCGGGTATCTGACGTCATTACCGTGTCCCTCGTCGCAGCAATCATTGCACAGGATAAGTAACTACAGGGCCGGTCTTGTTTTGCACAAAATGTGTTTGCAGGCGCTCTGCTGCACAAGCGTTCGCACTCCTGCAAAGCGAAAATACACTCCCCCGTGGGTGGCGACTATGCATTTGCACGGCTGCTAAAAACAGCTAGCGAGCGATCAACTCGAAATGAGGGCCATTGTGTACGTGCGTGACCTAACACATTGCAGCCGCATCCCTGAAGCATGTGGCCGCAATGTGATTGACAGGTGCAGACGTTGCGGGGGGGGGGGGGTGCCGGGAAAACGAGGGCGGGCCAGGACCATTTTTGGTATGGCTGCATGACGTCACGTGCAGCCGCTCCAAAATAATTGTTCCTCTGTCCGCCTGGCATCTCAGCCAGGGGTCAACTGTAGATTAGATGCCTCCGCAATCTAACTGCGGACGCATCGGAAGGGGGTGTGTCCTCACACATGCTGGGCGGACTTCAGCATGTGCAGAGATGAAAGCAGATCTGGCTGCGTATGCCGCGACCTGCGTTCATCTCTGAATACCCCCCAGAGCCCTGAAGTTGGGTCTGTCCTGCTCATTTCATGGCAGTTGGACCTGAGACCTAAAATAAAAGAAAAAAGAAACCGCCGAAGCGTCTTGGGGACAAAGCTGAAGCTTTCCGCAGAATAGCAAACACAGCGCTCAGCTCATCTGAATATAAAACTATTGTGTTATGCAATGGTAGCTCTACACCGCACAATGTCACCGTAACTTCTGCAAAATGTTGAAACTGTCAACTTTGATCATTTTCTCTAGAACTTGAGTTTGATTACAATATCTAATCTTCCCAAATGATCATGTGATGAAGCTGTGCCCCAGTGCTGCAAAAGATACTGTAGTTAATTACTATTATTATACTCTATTTATATGGCGCCACAAGGGTTCTGCAGCGCCTAACAAAGTACATAAACAACTTAGCAAA
Organism: Pseudophryne corroboree; assembly: GCF_028390025.1. Lineage (NCBI taxonomy): Eukaryota > Metazoa > Chordata > Amphibia > Anura > Myobatrachidae > Pseudophryne > Pseudophryne corroboree. The sequence goes on from NC_086451.1 coordinate 467,134,251, forward strand.
ACAAGAAAACAGCGACTTACAGTACAAGACAATGCAGGACAAGTACATGGTACATGGAAACCAAGGGTTAGCTGCTGTTTGAGTATAAGAACAGGGAAACGCACATGAGGGGAGAGGGCCCTGCTCGTGAGCACTTACATTCTTATTGGGCCTGATTTAGAGGAGGAGGGTTATGCATGTGCGGCTGAGACTTTTTGCGGAGTTGCAGCTGCGCTGATTGGCCGATGCTGTCTGGCGCATGCTACTACACAAACCTTCCCCTTGTACAGTAACATGCGCCAAACTGTGCAAGCTCTTAGACGCCTACTTTAAATACCCTTTGACGTGCAACTCTGCCAGTGGTTCTGAGTACTCTACAAGTGCGCGCACTGCGATAACTGCACCAGCCAATTGACAACTGGCAAACTGCACTGCGGGCCGCATCAGCTGCGGGGTTTTAATGACTCCCTTAGTACGCTGAAAACATACTCCTGGCAGCAGTGAGGCGGGTATTACCAGGCTGGTGGCTTAACGTTGGATCCGGGGGGTTCTACTGTGACAGTGTAAAACATATAAATCTCCTGCCAACATTACATCTTTAGTTCTGAGCTAGTTTTCCCGGTATCCGGTCTCTAGGTCAGGACTTTGGCTGACAGTGCCTAGGGCGACCACTATTGGTACGATTGGGAATGGTAACCTGCGAAGCGAGCCATGCGAGGGGACACAGTGCACTAATTGGGGTTCCCGGTCACTGAATGGTGAAAACGACACCCAAAAACATTTTTAAAAAAATCATGTCGACATTTTGACCTGTCGACCTAGACCATGTCGACATAGAGACCCTGTCGATCTAGAATCCCTGTCGACCTAGTTACTGTCGACCAATAGTGGTCGACCTTCAATACCACACCCAGTTTTCCCTCTGTCATATATCTGGTGAAAGCTTTAGTGAAAGTGCATGAAATTTACTATTCAATTAAAAAAAAAAAAAATCTTTTTTTTTTTTTGCAAGGGGGTATAAAGGAAACTGTTACAGAGTTGCAAAAGAAAAAATAATTTAATTGAATAGTCAATTTGTACGCTGCGCATGCGCAGTTTCAACCCGTTCGCACAGCAGCGAAGAACCACTGCGTGCGAACGGGTCGGAATGACCCCCAATATCCACAATGGTAGACAGCAGAATGGCAAAAAAGCAGAACTGGTCGTCCTCATTACGTAGCGTCTAGACTTTGCTGTGGCCCAGAACCCAAATAAACCATCCGTGTGGGATCTATAGCTCTGGTATGGATGACTGATATAATTCCTGTTCATTGCCAGTGTTGGTTATAAATGAATTAGGGATATAGTAATATTTACAGCAAAGAGCAATGGGGGTCATTCAGACCCGATTGCACACTGCCTTTTTCGCAGCCGTGCGATCGGGTCTGAACTGTGCATGCGTACGGTCCACAATGCGCAAGCGCATCGCTGGCCGGCGACGGGGGTCGCCAGGCAGCGACGAAGCAAACAAAGAAAGTGATCGCACCGGTGATCGCTAGAAGATTGACAGGCGAAGGCGGTTTGCCCCACTCCGCCATTTGCACCACTACCGGCTCCTCCCAGAGGTACAATCCATGCATGACATACTGACTCCAGAGAGGAATTTTCACCTCCTGTCACTCCTTAAGCATCGCTGGCGTAACATAATGATACCACAGCTCCTAAAGAAGATGAAAGGGGGGAAAAAAGTGCCCCTGGAGTACAGTGTGCTTCAAGGAAGGATTACGTTGTAGGTGCGGGGCCCCTTTTCCCCCTCTTTGGGCCCCATAGTGCATCTAGTACCCACAGCACATTATCTGCCCACAGGTGGTCTTCACTTTGCTGGCGGTCGGGCTCCCGGAGACCAGCATACCGGCTCCGGAATCCCGACCGCCGGCATACCGGCAGTTCTTCTCCCTCTTGGGAGTCCACGACCCCCCTGGAGGGAGAAAAGATAGCGTGGCACGCTTAGTGCGCCACCGTGCCCGCAGCGTGGCAAGCGCAGCGAGCCTGCAAGGGGCTCATTTGCGCTCGCCCAGCTGTCGGTATGCCGGCGCTGGTACGCTGGTCGCCGGGAGCCCGACCGCCGGCAACGCATACTACACCCTCTGCCCACCTCTATAGGGGCAGATGTACTAAGCCCTAGAGAGAGATAAAGTGGATGGAGATAAAGTACCAACCAATCAGCTCCTAACTGTCATTTTTCAAACACAGCCTGTGACATGGCAGTTAGGAGCTGAGCCTGAGTGGCTGATACTTTATCTCTCTCCACCTTATTAGTCCCCAGTCTTAGTACATCTGCCGCAAACAGAACCAGTATGAGTTTGTTCTGGGGTTCCCAATCTGTACCGGTTATAAAGCCAGCATATATTATACACCGTCATTAGAATTTCACAGCAGAAAAAGCACGGTGGGCCTAATCGTAGCCTGAAATCTATGCGTCCCGGCAATGCTAATGAGCTGTATTTAGGTTTTTGGAAGTTGTGTTTCATGCATGTATGTATATCCTATCGCTGCTAAGGTTTTCTGCAGTTCAGTTGCAGAAATCATGTATAATGGCCATCATTCCGAGTTGTTCGCTCGTTATTTTTTTTTCCGCAACGGAGCGATTAGTCACTAATGCGCATGCGCAATGTTCGCACCGCGCCTGCGCCAAGTAAATTTGCTAATAAGTTTGGTATTTTACTCACGGCTTTATGAGGAAATTTCTTCGTTCTGGTGATCGGAGTGTGATTGACAGGAAGTGGATGTTTCTGGGCGGAAACTGGCCGTTTTATGGGTGTGTGCGAAAAACGCAGCCGTTTCTGGGAAAAACGCGGGAGTGTCTGAAGAAATGGGGGAGTGTCTGGGTGAACGCTGGGTGTGTTTGTGACGTCAAACCAGGAACGAAACTGACTGAACTGATCGCAGTGGCAGAGTAAGTCTCGAGCTACTCAGAAACTGCTAAGAAATTTCTATTCACAATTCTACTAATCTTTCGTTCACAATTCTGCTAAGCTAAGATACACTCCCAGAGGGCGGCGGCCTAGCGTGTGCAATGCTGCTAAAATCAGCTAGCGAGCGAACAACTCGGAATGAGGGCCTATATACACCACAAAGGGATTCCTCTTATTAAAGTGAACTCATGACCTCTAGATGGCGCTGGCCGTCACTTTGTGTGCTGAAACAATGCTCATTGGGAAGCAGCCAATCAGCTCACTGGGATCTCGTCCCATCACTGATGTCAGTGTATCAGCTCCTTGTTTCTTGTAGCTTCTGTGACAGTTGGCTGCACATGGCTGTGACTAGGAATGTGCAAGATGTGCCAATGCCCAGGGCTGAAGGCTGAGGGGGCACGTCACTACCCCATTGGCACCAGTATTTGTCTTGCAGGGTGTCGGCCTAGAACTGCACCATGCAGCCTGGAGACCTGCCCATCACTTCCATAGGCAGGGCCTGGGGATCAGCCTGCTGGCCTTCTCTCCTGTGATGGCATGATGCCCCCTACACAGGGGCGGAGGTGCCAGCCCAGAGCACATTAGCACTCTGTGTGCAAAAGAAAATGCTTTTTGTTTCTGGTTTTTCTCAGATGAGAATCTTTATTTTATCCAAAAAATACGTAAACTGATATATAAACTAGTTATGTGTTTATTTTCCCGACAATGGAACAGACGCGCCAGGTTTGCCCTTAGCACAATCTGAAAACATTTTAACACATTTTAAGGATCTTTTTGCCAAAACATTTATGCAGCTGAATGTGGAGCTGCCTCGTAATGTGTTACCCAGATTCCTGTTGCAAGTTAAAACAAGGTGCAAAGTTTTGTAAACTTAATCAATTCAAGTAAACATGTTGACAAATTTATAAAACATATGGCAGACATTGAAAAACATGATATCGTTATAAAATATATAATAGAAACCCAAGTGAAACATATTCTACAAATTTCAAACAGCCAGCATACAGTATCACATGTAGCCAATAACCAGTATAATAACCCCAAAGACCAGCATATTCTAACCAATGACTAGTATAATAACCCTAAAGACCAGCATAATATAAACCAATGACCAGTATAATAACTCTAAAGACCAGCATAATATAAACCAATGACCAGTATAATAACTCTAAAGACCAGCATAATATAAACCAATGACCAGTATAATAACCCCAAAGACCAGCATAATATAAACCAATGACCAGTATAATAACTCTAAAGACCAGCATAATATAAACCAATGACCAGTATAATAACCCCAAAGACCAGCATATTCTAACCAATGACTAGTATAATAACCCTAAAGACCAGCATAATATAAACCAATGACCAGTATAATAACCCCAAAGACCAGCATATTGTAACCAATGACCAGTATAATAACCCTAAAGACCAGCATAATATAACCAATGACAAGTATAATAACCCCAAAGACCAGCATAATATAAGCAATGACCAGTATAATAACCCTAAAGACCAGCATATTGTAACCAATGACCAGTATAATAACCCTAAAGACCAGCATAATATAAACCAATGACCAGTATAATAACCCTAAATACCAGCATAATATAACCAATGACCAGTATATTAACCCCAAAGACCAGCATAATGTACACCAATGACAAGTAGAATAACCCCAAAGACCAGCATAATATAAGCAATGACCAGTATAATAATCCTAAAGACCAGCATGATATAAACCAATGACCAGTATAATAACCCTAAAGACCAGCATAATATAAGCAATGACCAATATAATAACCCCAAAGACCAACATAATATAATCAATGACCAATATAATAAACCCAAAGACCAGCATAAATAAGCAATGACCCGCATAACCGAAATAGTGGCTGCTGGCAGTTTCTGCTCCAAATTCATAATGAATAACCGTTAGCCCTAAGCACTTTTTTGGTTTGCTAACCAACCTGAATAACTCCCTAAGTCAAGTGGCTCCACTGGTTAGCTGGCTGTTCTTCTTTTTACCACCATACTATGGGACCATTTATCAATGAGTATTAGCTAGTTTTAGCACACCAAAAAAGTTAGCAACTGGGCAAAACATGCTGCACTGCAGGAGGGGCAGATGTAACATGTGCAGAGAGAGTTAGATTTGGGTGGGGTGTGTTCAAACTGAAATCTAAATTGTGTTGTGTAAAAATAAAGCAGCCAGTATTTACCCTGCACAGAAACAATATTACCCACCCAAATCTAACTCTCTCTGCACATGTTACATCTGCCCCACCTGCAGTGCATATGGTTTTGCTCAACTTCTAACAAATTTGCTGCTGCGATCAACTCTGAATTACCTCCTTAACGCGATTTCATTTTGAATAGGTCCGCACGTGCCAATTGCCCTAACTATAATGGCAGAGAATTGAGAGGTTCTCGACTCCTGTACTAATAACACACACAAAGCCCACCTGGCCAGGTAAAGCAGCTGCTCCCAGTAGGGTGAAGTCAGCCTGCCCAGTGTACGGAACGGGAGCGCACCTCACCAGTACAGCGAGGTGGCTCCTGGGCTGCAGAACTTTCCTCCAGCCAATCACCATGCTGCCAAAATGACATACAGTACCAAGAAGGGGAGGGAGGCAGGGCCGTCTTAACAGCAGTGAGGGCCCCTGGGCACAGCAATACACTGGGGCCCCTACCCATCCTCCATGGGTGGGGGTGCTATCAACGGCAGCTTTGATATCCCACAGACGGTAGGGGGTGTTCTAGCTTCCGCTCAGCATGTAGGACCTGGAGCAGTAATTTCTGCTAATTACTCCTTTACTGCACAGATGGGGCGGGAGGGAGAACACTAAACTGTAGAAAGTTCACATTGGGCTGAATGAAGGGGCCCCGGTACATGACTTCCAGGGTGGTATGGGGTGTTTAATATGTAAGGGAGGGGTCGATAGTGGAGTGGGCTTCATTTTCATCATTTTCTGGTGGGAGGGCAGCTTGCTTAACTGCAGATATGTCAAGTTCCTGGAAAAATATTTCTTAGCTTTGCATGGGATAAAAAAATTAGAGTGTCTCACCTGTCAGGAGGTTCTGGGGAATTGGGGATCAGAGTTCAGAAGCCAGAACAATCCACCAACTAATATACAAAACTGCATATTAGGCGTGTGGAGCTTGAGCAGGGACCAGCTGCTTGAAGGCTGATATCTCTGGTTATGGGCATAGTAGAGACAAGCTGCTAGTGTCCACCGAAAGGGAAGAGTCACAGATTTTGAAATCTACCATCAGAAAAACTCTAAGTCATACAGAGCCCGAGATATCTTGATGGTAATAGCAATTAACAGGCTTGGATGGGGACCACTGCTTTGAACTCGGATATCCCTGGTTCCCTAGGGCCGATTTTCAAAAATCTGGTACCCCTGGAAAGAGGGGACCCTCAGCTATCAGCCCAGGGCCCTTATACTTCTGGGGCCCTTGGGCAAGAGCCCATTGAGCCCATACGAAAAGACGGCCCTGGAGGGAGGGAAATTCAGGAAACAAAGCGGCAAATCACAAGCCAACCACCCACTATATTCCTGCAGACACACCTAGTCTGTGCCTCCACACAGCTATAGACTCAATGGCGTAGCTGAGGTAGGTGCAGGGGGTGCTGCAGCTATGGGGCCCGGGACACCTCCAGGGACCAGCCCTCCCCCTGCACCCAGTTACACTGCCTGTGGCTTGTTCTCCGTCCTCAGTGATGTCTCCTCATGGCCACACCAGCCGATCGGGACAGCGACATACCAAGAGGGAGGATGGAGGCAGGGGCTGGCAACTTTCAACCTGGGGGGTCAGACTCAAGCTAGCGGCCCAGCTTTCCACAGGGATTTTGAAGTCAGGTGGCCCTGGAACACTTAAATTGCACTGGCCCGGGGGGCACATGGCACAGACAGCAGCTAGACGGGCTGAACTGTCATGTTAGACACACGTCTGGCAGCCCCCAGGTTCATTGTGACGTAGAGCTGCTCCGCCACCACGCACCTTCGTCGCCGACGTTCACCTCTCACATCAACGGCACGTGTTGCTCTGCAGTATCCACGCCAGTTATACGCAATGGTCAGTGGCGTAACTAGAATTTTTTCTCCCCCAAGCCAAAAAATTCTTCGGCGCCCCCCCCCCCCCCCCCCCCCATAATTGGCAGTAGTAAAGGGGCAACCAAAAAGGGGTGGTGTCTTCGTTGAAATGGGCGTGGCTTCGCATAAAGGGGCGTGGTATTGTAGGAAAAGACTACCTTATACCCCAGTTTTGCAACCTGCACGCCCAGACGTTAGCCACCACAGGAAAGAAAAATAATCCTGATTCATGCCCCTTACATTATTTGTCATTTTTCCTCCTTATAGTAATGCCCAGTATACATTATGCCACATACTGCAATGGCCCTTAGACATTATGCCACACACAATAATGCACATGACACAATATGCACACACTGTAATGCCCCAGACACATTATGCCACACACCGTAATGCCTGTGACACATTATGACAGGAATCGCAATGCCCGTTATACATTATGCTACACACTGCAATGCCCCTGATACATTATAGCACATACAATGTCTGTGACACAGTATGACACACACCGCAATGTCCGTGATACATTATACCACATACCACAATGATCGTGATATAGTATACAACACACCGTAATGCCTGACACAGTATGACACACACCGCAATGTCCGTGATACATTATGCCACACACCGTAATGCCCATTACACATTAAGTTCTACAGTAAGACTTCTAATTGCTTTTAAATTACCTGCTCGTTGCCAGGGGTTTCATGCTCTTGGTTCCATGCACGGTGCCAGGGATTTTCATGCTCAGGGTGTCATGCTCGTTGCCAGGGGTTTCATGCACTGGGTGTCATGCTCGTTGCTAGGGGGTAGTGCTTGTTGGTAGGGCCGTGCTCCCAGTGCCACATATGCCCCCAGTGCCAGATATTCCCCCACAGTGCCAGGTACATGCCCCCAGTGCCAAATATACCCCCCCAGTGCCCTATATGCCCCCAGTGCCAGATATTCCCCCACAGTGCCAGGTATATGCCCCCAGTGCCAGATATTCCCCCACAGTGCCACATATGCCCCCTCAGTGCCTGCTCCCCCCAGTGCCAGATATTCCCCCACAGTGCCAGGTATTTGCCCCCAGTGCTAGATATTCCCCCACAGTGCCACATATGCCCCCTCAGTGCCTGCTCCCCCCAGTGCCATATATTCCCCCACAGTGCCAGGTATATGCCCCCAGTGCCAGATATTCCCCCACAGTGCCACATATGCCCCCAGTGCCAGATATTCCCCCACAGTGTCAGGTATATGCCCCCAGTGCCAGATATTCCCCCACAGTGCCATATATACCCCCAGTGCCAGATATTCCCCCACAGTGCCAGGTATATGCCCCCAGTGCCAGATATTCCCCCACAGTGCCAGGTATATGCCCCCAGTGCCAGATATTCCCCCACAGTGCCACATAAGCCCCCTCAGTGCCTGCTCCCCCCAGTGCCAGATATTCCCCCACAGTGCCAGGTATATGCCCCCAGTGCCAGATATTCCCCCACAGTGTCACATAAGCCCCCTCAGGGCCTGCTCCCCCCAGTGCCAGATATTGCCCACAGTGCCAGGTACATGCCCCCAGTGCCAGATATTCCTCCACACAGTGCCAGGTATATGCCCCCAGTGCCAGATATTCCCCCACAGTGCCGCCAGGTACATGCCCTCAGTGCCAGATATTCCCCCACAGTGCCTGCTCCCCTATCCCCACCCCCCCGCCGCTCCTTTGTGTTGGAGGGACACGGAGGGCACAGCGCGCGCCTCTCCCATGTCCTTCCTGGCTCTCCTGCGGGTCTAATAAAGGAAGTGCCAGTTCGTGAGCCAATCAGAGCTCACGAACGGCACTTCCTTTATTAGACCGGCCGGAGAGCCAGGAGGGACACTGCAGAGGCGCGCGCGGTGCCCTCCGTGTCCCTCCAACACAGCAGCGGAGGGAAGGAGACCGCAGATTGACATGCGGACGCTCGTCCGCATGTCAATCTGTTCTAAGTCAGTGGCGCCCCCGCAGCCCCTCGCCCCCAAGCCACCGCGAGGACTGCGGGGGCAGTAGTTACGCCACTGGCAATGGTGCTATTTGTCCAATCACAGTACACCTTCACCGCAGCAGCACGCGAATAGTTCACACATTGGGGTATATTTACTAAGGTCCCGATTTTGACCGAGATGCCGTTTTTTCTTCAAAGTGTCATCTCGGTAATTTACTAAACTCAAATCACGGCAGTGATGAGGGCATTCGTAATTTTTTGGAAGTCCAAGAAAAAAATTACGAATGAATACACCATCGGTCAAAACGCGGCTGTTTAACTATGAATCGGTCCTCTTCTCCAGTAGAATCCAAGGGGTACCTGTTGAATAAATTATACTCACCAGCTCCAGGGTCCCAGGCTCCTCGTAGCATCCATTTGTAATCCACGTACTTGAATAAAATAAAAAAACGGAGACCCGAGCCACGCACTGAAAGGGGACCCATGTTTGCACATGGGTCTCCTTTCCCCGACTGCCAGAAACCCACTCTGACTTCTGTCTAAGTGGGTTTCTTCAGCCAATCAGGGAGCGCCACGTTGTAGCACCCTCCTGATCGGCTGTGTGCTCCTGTACTGACTGACAGGCGGCACACGGCAGTGTTACAATGTAGCGCCTATGCGCTCCATTGTAACCAATGGTGGGAACTTTCTGCTCAGCGGTGAGGTCACTTTCGGTCAACCGCAGGAGCTACGCGGAGCCTGGGACCCTGGAGCTGGTGAGTATAATTTATTCAACAGGTACCCCTTGGATTCTACTGGAGAAGAGGACCGACCTGCGTGGGGCCATAGGTAAGTATGTTTGTATGTTTGTGTGGATGTATGTAATAAATCTTTACTTTCAAGGTGTGTGTGTCTTGTCTTTTTTTGGGTATTTTTTTAGTAGTAGTACTACAGGTACCAGCGGGCCCGTTTTTCCGCCGCATGCTGGTACTTGTGGTTCTCCAAGTACCAGCATGCGGGGGAGGCTTGCTGGGCCTTGTAGTACTGCTACTAAAAACAATATCTTTTCATTTTAACAAAAGGCTATCAGCCCCCCATCCGCAGCCAATTGGATGGGGGGGACAGCCTCGGGCTTCACCCCTGGCCCTTGGGTGGCTGGGGGGGGGGACCCCTTGATTGAAGGGGTCCCCACTCCCCCAGGGTACCCCGGCCAGGGGTGACTAGTTGGATTTTTGATGCCACGGCCGCAGGGCACTATATAAAAGTGACCCCCGGCTGTGGCATTATCTGTCCAGCTAGTGGAGCCCGGTGCTGGTTTTAGAAATACGGGGGACCCCTACTCTTTTTGTCCCCCGTATTTTTGGAACCAGGACCAGGCGCAGAGCCCGATGCTGGTTGCTTAAATATGGGGGAACCCCTGTCATTTTTCCCCCCATATTTCTGCAACCAGGGTCGGCACAAAGAGCCCGAGGCTGGTTATGCTTAGGAGGGGGGACCCCACGCATTTTTTTTCTCCGTTTTACAGTGTTTATTTAAAAAAAAAAAAAATGAACCCCAGCACGGATCACACAGATCCGGCCGAGATTCATTTTGAAAAAGTCGGCAGTGTTTTGCTAATCACTGGCGTAAAAAAGGTAAAAAAAACACGAATGACATCGACATCAGAACAAATGAAAATTCGGAATACGACAGCTTAGTAAATTAGTCGTAATAAATTCAAAAAGTTGCAGTTTTACACTTTCGATGTCATTCGTGATTGAACTTTGACCTTTTTCCGAAAATTACGAATGTTAGTAAATATACCCCATTGTTGGGCAGCATGGCTGGTGTAATGGTTAGCATTACTGTCTTACAGCACTGAGGTCATAGGTTGTATATGCTCCCCATGCTTTTGTGGGTTTCCTACAGGTACTCCGGTTTTTCCCACAATCTCAAAAATATACTGGTAGGTTAATTGGCTCCAAACAAAATTAACCCTAGCGTGAATGTGTGTGTGTGTACATGTGATAGGGAATATAGATTGTAAGCTCTACTGGGGCAGGGACTGATGTGAATGGGCAAATATTCTCTGTAAAGCGCTGCGGAATATGTGTGCGCTATATAAATAACTTGTAATAATAACTGCGCTGTTTCAGAAATACCACCACCCTTGATATGAAGGCCGATAATCATCCCTTTTTGCAACAACAAATTTGTGTTTTATGTGACTTTTATCCTCCGTGCGGCTTTCTATATAGATCTGCGGCGCTTCGAAAGGTCTCCCAGAGAGGGGCAGCTTCCATATGTGGAACGTGAGCCTGCATCTGTATACGTATCCTGCAAGCAATGAGATGTGCCATGCACCCACATATTCCGCTGCTTGTAAATAGCCTTCTCTATCCCTGATCTAATTGTGCCGCTGCCTAGGGCAATGGTTTCCCAGCTGGCGGGCTGTAGGTGTCTCTAAGTCACAAGGAGAGAGAATAAAATTTGCTTCACAGCCAAACTGTTGAGCTCAGCTACAGAGGAAACATTTAGTTATCACTGTTCTACAACAGGCACGAACGCAAATCATACATCATTCCACATATTGAAAGAATCGCTGCTGCTGCTTAGTAATTGAAATAGTTGCGTGGATTCTGCTGCCAGCCATTCCCAGACCCAGCCTGCTCCAGCGACATTCTCCTGCACAGCACTGGGAGCCGCTGGAGAACCAGCATTCTGTTCATTAGCAGAGACAATGCCTCGGAAAGACCCAGCTGGTCTCTATTAAAAGATACCTGAAAGTATCAGCTACTTATTCTAGATCTGAACAGTAAAAAGAAAAAAAAGCAGCGAGACTGCAATGTCTGGAATTGATATTACAAAAGCCACAACGGTAGCAGCGGGGTCCCGCAGGTTCACAAGATGTGCAGGGGATTATACCTGACAGATGCTGCCAGAATTAAAAGTTTTCAAATATACTTTATACTGTATTGTTATTGACTACTGCTTGCGTTGGGTATGATATACCGTCGGTTGGGATGCCGGCCGCAGGGGTGTAGCGAGGATGGCTCCAGTGGAGCACAAGCTCCGGGCGCTGTAAAAGTTAGAGGGCGCGCCATCGCCTGCCATCCCCCCTCCCTCCACCTGCTATACCACGGGCCACTGTACAGGCAGCCACAGAGCAGGAGGAGGAGAAGCAGAGGGGCGAACACTGACTCGGACTTGGAGACTAGGTAGGGAATAGGGCAGGCTAGAGGCGACAGCAGGAGACCCTGACAGCCGGCACAAGTCGGAGCTCTGCCGCACTCTTTATATGTCTCACTGTCTGCTTATAGCTGTGCAGCAGGGTTACTTATGTCCTGTTGCAGCACCACTCTCGTTGCTGCAGAACCTCTTTCTGCCCAAGCTGCTGCAGCACCTCTCTCTGCCCTTGCTACTGCAGCACCTCTCTCTGCCCTTGCTACTGCAGCACCTCTCTCTGCCCCCGTTGCTGCAGAACCTCTTTCTGCCCCAGCTGCTGCTGCAGCACCTCTCTCTGCCCTTGCTACTGCAGCACCTCTCTCTGCCCTTGCTACTGCAGCACCTCTCTCTGCCCCCGTTGCTGCAGAACCTCTTTCTGCCCCAGCTGCTGCTGCAGCACCTCTCTCTGCCCTTGCTGCATCAACACCTCTCCCTGCTCTTGCTGCTGCAGCACCTCTCTCTGAACCAGCTGCTGCTACTTCAGCACCTCTCTCTGCATTAGAAGATGCAGAGTAACATAAAGAAGGGGCTTTACTGTGTGGCGTAACATGTATAAGGGGCTCAACTATGTGGTGTAATGTGAATAACGGACACTACTGTGCAGTGTAATGTGGATTGGTACTATTCTGTTGCCACGCCCCTATATATTTGTTGTGCGCCTTAGGCGCACAGTGTCCCTTTTTTAGAAATGGGGGCACCCAAAGGAACTTTTGCCCTGAGCACCACAAGGTCTAGAACCGGTCTAGTCAGCAATTTAGGATTTTGTTTATATTTTTTCTGTTCAAATGTACCATGCACCCATTTCAGTAAAGGGGAGGGGGCGCCGAAACATACCCTTGCTCTGGGCACCATGGCACATAGCTAGACCTCTGCCCAGCCGTCAATATACCGACAATGGCATCCCAACCGGCAGAATGCCAGTAGGGGAAACGAGCGTAACGAACTCCCTCGCTGCGCTCGCCACGTGTCGTGGACACCCAATAGCGGGAAGGGTGTGGTATGGAAGGTCGACCACACTTAGGTCTACAGTGTCTTTGTTGACCATTATTGGTCGACAGTAACTAGTTCGACAGGGATTCTAGGTCGAAATGGTCAAAGTCCACAGGTCAAAAGGTTGACATAAGTTTTTTTATTTATTTTTTGTGTCATTTTATCCGTACAGTGACCGGGAACCCCAATTAGTGCACCGTGTCCCCTCTCATGGCTTTGCTTCGCTCACCATACTATTCCCAATCATAGTCCGCGTGGATCGTTAAGTATGAAAAACTTAAAAAAAAAACTCATGTTGACCTTTTGACCTGTCGACCTAGAACATGTCGTCCTAGAGACCCTGTTGACCTAGAAACCCTGTCGACCTAGTTACTGTCGACCAATAGTGGTCAACCTAGACATTGTTGACCTACTGTAAGTGTAGTCAACCTAGAGACCAGATACCGAGCGGGAATAGCCCCTGTTAGCCGGGATCCCGACTGTCGGCAAATCAACTGCATCCCGTGTCCATTCAATCAATAACTTATGTTTGGAAGAGAAATTCTGCGACCCTTGGTTTGTCGTTTGCTTGCGTCACTAAAGCGCGGTTAATGGGCCTGATTCAGCGGTGGACGCAGTGCTGATGTTTGAGCAGCTGGGCATTTATTTTTTGCACTGCGCAATAGCCGCAGTCACTCTGCACACACCTGGCGATTAATCAGCGAGAGTGGATGCAGTGAGGATTTATTTGCAAGAGTTAGAGATAGTCAAACTGTTTGTGGGAGGTGACTACAAAACGCAGACATGTTGCGACTATTTCGGAGTTGCGTCTGAGCCTGCAACTACAAATTCGTACACAGTTGTAAAGGTTCTGTCGGCTTACTTGCTACGGATTTTCTGAGCAACCTTCTTTGTACGCAATTAGCGTATCAGAGACTTTGTCAGTGGGCGTCTTTATACAAATATCTGCGGCAGCATCATTAGCGTATTCCCGTAGATCTGCTGTGTGCAAATACTCAGTTGCATCGGGGGGACCTCTTCAATTGGGGGGACCTGAACCAGAAGGACTTTGGTTGCATATGAACTCGTAGGAAGAGGATTTTGTATTCCTCTCCTCAGTCACGATTTCCGTCATTCCGTCAGTATTCATTCCCCGCCACCAGGGGTCGCCAGGTATCTTGTGCAATCCCAGCTGCAGTTCTGGAAGCTTCCAGAAGTGCTGCACTTCTGAGACCGTTAAGCATGGATTACACCTGACACCTGTCTATACGGGTCTGTCTGATACAGCATTCATGGCTGGATCATCATTTGTCTCTGGATTCTTGTTTTGCAATGAACTGAGTTTTGCCATTGTGACCACTCAGAACTCTAATTACATTTCCTGTAGTTAACTCCATTTGATTTGTATGTATTAAAGACTCGTGGCATTTTCCTTGTGTATATATTGTGGACTCACAGTATTCTTCTTGTGTCTGTATACCAGTTCCCAGAATACATATCAATGTGCGTGTTTATCAAGCTGCTTTGTATAAGATTTATTGGTATCTGACAATATGGCGGCTGCATAAATGTGTTTTTTTATCCAGCTTGCTCACTTTTCTGAGGCAAACACTCATCTGGATAAATAGGCACAGCATTGTACTGAAACGCGTTAACTAGTGTCATTGCTTGGCCTGTGATATCCTTTCCATATACAGTACACATTACCATTGCCTTCTGAGATACCCGGGTTCCATCTTCCTAAGTGCAGTGGTTTATGTTATTTTATGATCTGCTTTATATTCTCACCGGGATGATTATACTAATACACGTAGGTGGTCATTCCGAGTTGTTCGCTAGCTGTTTTCGTTCGCTGAGCAGCGATCAGGCAAAAAAACGGCACCTGCGCATGCATATGGGGCGCAATGCACACGCTTGACGTACTTTCACAACAGCCAATGCAGTTTCACACAAGGTCTAGCGACGCTTTTCAATCGCACTGCTGGCCGCAGAGTGATTGACAGGAAGTGGGTGTTTCTGGGTGATAACTGACCGTTTTCGGGGAGTGTGTGGAAAAACGCAGGCGTGTCAGATACAAACGCAGGCGTGCCTGGGGAAATGCAGGCATGGCTGGCTGAACGCAGGGCGTGTTTGTGATGTCAAAACAGGAACTAAATAGTCTGAAGTGATCGCAAGCTAGGAGTAGGTCTGGAGCTGCTCAGAAATTGCACAATCTTTTTTTGTAGCAGCGCTGCGATCCTTTCGTTCGCACTTCTGCCAAGCTAAGATACACTCCCAGTGGGCGGCGGCCTAGCGTTTACACGGCTGCTAAAAGCATCTAGCGAGCGAACAACTCGGAATGAGGGCCATAGGCCCTTAAGTGGACCATAGAAGGATCTAAAGAAACCTTTATGTGCCTAGCACCAACTTGCTCCAGTAAGCACACAGTACATGTAAAAGTTGGTACAGAGTGTATTGTCCATCGCGTTCAGGTGAAAATAACGGAAGTGGGATCATCTGAATTCAGAAGGGGATCTATATACCATTTTCTATAAACTGAACACCCCCACTATTCTGTGTTTTTCTGATTTCATTTATATGAAATGGATTATATAATTGGAAGCATCTATAAGGACATTGTCCATAGCGCACGTGAGGTTGTTATTTTTTATTATATACAGTATGTCTATTTATATAAGCTGGTGATTTATAGTTATCAACTTGACTGCTTTAAAGTGCAACTTAATAGGTTTGAATCATCTTTTAGTGGTATTGTTTATGCCCTTATTCCTCCCCTAGTGTGCCTCTGCCCTTATTCCTCCCCTAGTGTGCCTCTGCCCTTATTCCTCCCCTAGTGTGCCTCTGCACTTATCCTTCCCCTAGTGTGCCTCTGCACTTATCCTTCCCCTAGTGTGCCTCTGCCCTTATTCCTCCCCTAGTGTGCCTCTGCCCTTATTCCTCCCCTAGTGTGCCTCTGCACTTATCCTTCCCCTAGTGTGCCTCTGCACTTATCCTTCCCCTAGTGTGCCTCTGCCCTTATTCCTCCCCTAGTGTGCCTCTGCACTTATCCTTCCCATAGTGTGCCTCTGCGCTTATCCTTCCCCTAGTGTGCCTCTGCACTTATCCTTCCCCTAGTGTGCCTTTGCCCCATCCCTCTCCTAGTGTGCTTCTGTACTTATCCTTATCCTAGTGTGTCTCTGCCCTTATTCCTCCCCTAGTGTGCCTCTGCCCTTATTCCTCCCCTAGTGTGTCTCTGCCCTTATTCCTCCCCTAGTGTGCCTCCGCCCTTATTCCTCCCCTAGTGTGCCTCTGCCCTTATATCTCCCCTAGTGTGCCTCTGCCCTAATCCCTCCCCTAGTGTGCCTCTGCCCTTATCCCTCTCCTAGTGTGCTTCTGCACTTATCCTTCCCCTAGTGTGCCTCTGCCCTTATCCCTCCCCTAGTGTGCTTCTGCACTTATCCTTCCCCTAGTGTGCCTCTGCCCTTATCCCTCCCCTAGTGTGCTTCTGCACTTATCCTTCCCCTAGTGTGCCTCTGCCCTTATCCCTCCCCTAGTGTGCTTCTGCACTTATCCTTCCCCTAGTGTGCCTCTGCCCTTATCCCTCCCCTAGTGTGCTTCTGCACTTATCCTTCCCCTAGTGTGCCTCTGCCCTTATCCCTCCCCTAGTGTGCTTCTGCACTTATCCTTCCCCTAGTGTGCCTCTGCCCTTATCCCTTCCCTAGTGTGCGTCTGCACTTATCCTTCCCCTAGTGTGCCTCTGCCCTTATCCCTCCCCTAGTGTGCCTCTGCACTTATCCTTCCCCTAGTGTGCCTCTGCCCTTATCCCTCCCCTAGTGTGCTTCTGCACTTATCCTTCCCCTAGTGTGCCTCTGCCCTTATCCCTCCCCTAGTGTGCTTCTGCACTTATCCTTCCCCTAGTGTGCCTCTGCCCTTATCCCTCCCCTAGTGTGCTTCTGCACTTATCCTTCCCCTAGTGTGCCTCTGCCTTTATCCCTCCCCTAGTGTGCCTCTGCCCTTATCCCTTCCCTAGTGTGCCTCTGCCCTTATCCCTCCCCTAGTGTGCCTCTGCCCTTACCCCTCCCCTAGTGTGCCTCTGCCCTTATCCCTCGCCTGATGTGACTCTGCCTTTATCCCTCCCCTAGAGTGCCTCTAGTTATCCCTCTCCTAGTGTGCCTCTGCTCTAATCCCTTCCCTAATGTGCCTCCAACCCCACTTCCCTCGTGTGCCTTTGAACCTAGTGTGCCTCCGATCCCATTCCCTAGTGTGTCTCTAAATCAGCCCCCTATGTGTGCCTCTGACCCCTGTAGAATGGACAAACATAGACAAGACCGTGGTCAACACCCCAAAACTGAAAGGTGAGCATAACTTTCCTTTACTTAATCATCAGGCTGTTTCTCAATTAAAGTGTTTTGGAGGGAGGTGTTTTTCTATAAGCAGTGGGGGCCCCTTCAATATTTTGTTATAAGACCCACAAAGTTTTAATTATGGCCATGACAATTACAGCCAAACACATCCAAAGCGTGCAATAAAGTAAAAAAATGTATTAGCAACATCAAAATATAATAAATTGAGGGTAAAACTAATTGCGTAACAAAATTGTCGATTGGAATCCCGGTTTAGTTTTATTTCCAAAAACTGCAAAGAACGTCCATTGGCCAGATAAATATTACAGTAGGTGCTTAGTCCTTGTAGATAATTTATTATAAAATATTACAGCATAGTCTTATTGGATTCATTTTATGCTTCTTTTGTCTCTTGCTGGTTATCAATTGAAATAATCACTGATGGGTACAATTCCTATGTTAGATATATGTGTTAGTGCGAATGTTTTCTCTGTTTTATCATGTGATAGTTTGATGAATCGCTGGCACTTTCCCCAGCAAAACAGAATAGCACTGCACGTATTATCACATAGCAGTGTAAATATGTTACGACGATTACTGTATATACGCATTGTCACATACCAGCAGATCTGCACCAGCTTCCGCTGTTGATACCTAATATTAGATTTATCCTGCAGTCGGCAAGTAACTGGTTTGCATAGAGTCTGAGTGCCAAAAACATATTTGTCCTCAGCACAATTCTTGGCAGCATTAATGAGACGCACCTGTCCTAGAGAAACCCAGCTTCTGTATACACACATTGCCAGAAGGAGACCGTCTTCTGGTGTTCCTGACAAATGCTGAGTGATCGTTATGTGTTTGAAAGTAGCTGAGATCTACCCAGGGCAAAGGCGACCAAATGGGGACTGACCCTCGTTGGCAAACTACTCAGGAAGTTCATTGTTACTGATGTTACCTCTCCAAGGGCAGATGTGTCAAGCCTTGGAGAGAGATAAAGAAGAGTTGTTGCCCAAAGACTTATGCTAGATAAATGACATAAGCGCATTGATTGTTTTGGACAGCTTGTCCACTTTATCTCTCTCCAAGACTTGATACATCTCCACAAATCTAGTCTTCCCTGAGTATTCTTCTCAGTTTGGTTTTGTTGAGGTTAGAAGTGAGTATATACAGTACGGCAGTGGCTAATGAAAAAAAGTATTGTCCATTCTATCACCTGGTTGTGTGGAACCCCGCATGCCGTGAGGTGGCACTGTCAGAGATGCTGGTTGCCTTGGAAGTCCTACACACCTATACGTCTGCAGGGTTGTCAGTTTGGCGTCTGCACAGTTACAAGAAGGGGACAGGGAAGAATCTGAGGAGGAGCAGTGTGTGTGCGGCATCAGCGCCATAATTAAGGTGGTGCAGACAGTGCACAGCACACAACACTTTTGCCCTGTGAGCGCAACCACGGCAGCGCCAGGCAGCAGGGAATAAACCCCCTCTGAGGCAGCTACTCAATTCCTGTTCCACAGGCTTACCTTACTTGGGGCTTCCCGTTAAGCTAAATGCTCGCTGGCGGTGACACCTCCCTTGGATCTTTCCATTCTTTGGCACCAAAATCTCTAGTTTCGGCACTGTGTGGCACAATGTCAACATGTTCAAAATGTTGAAGTTGTGACTGTTGAGTCACAATGTCGACACATACAATTAAGATTAGGCTGCAATTAGGAGATCATATGATTAAATTGAACAGGACACCTGAAAGATTACTTAAACCTTACAGCATGCCAGATCTTCAGTATAGCATGGCAGTTTTCACTGACGAGTATGCACGCTAGTTTTTCAAATTGCACAAAGAAATGTTTTGCTTGACAATTCTCCCAAATAATACAAGTCTTTTCCACAATAAAGAATTGTTTAGAAGTAACAGATTTTTTGGATGTATAGGTAAATGCTGTATATATAAACATTGTACGGTTCTCTCATGCATATTTCATGATAGAGATATGAATTAATAAGTAATAATAGGTGTTCTGCATGCATAAATAAATGCCTTGTGGAGAAATACTGTACATTACTTTCCAATAGCACAAGTCATTTGAAAAACAGCTCTTTAATGAAATACCACACAGTTCTTTTCAATATGCACAAATCATATCACTGTAGTGAGATACTTAGCAGATCTTTCACAAAGTTCAGGTTAGTTTAACCATAGAGAAATATCATCAGGTAATAGGTTTTCCAAAGGATACAGGTAGATGAACTTTGCTAGCATACATCCAAGTATGCATCAGAACAAGACAGGCTCAAACTGATAATCCACAACAGAGTGTTTAGGCAGACTCTCTACAAGGAATTCAATTTCCAATCAGCACCAGTCAAAGAGCCAAGCAGGATTCTAGCTCCAGATGCAGCAATTAGGAGTCAGAATGATGCCCAGCACAATGAGACCTAGATTGCACAGCTGACTGGTTACAAGGAGACTGATTGGAGCTTACAGAACTAAGGGGGTCATTCCGAGTTGTTCGCTCGTTATTTTTTTCTCGCAACGGAGCGATTAGTCGCTACTGCGCATGCGCAAGGTCCGCACTGCAACTGCGCCAAGTAAATTTGCTATGCAGTTAGGAATTTTACTCACGGCATTACGGGGTTTTTTCTTCGTTCTGGTGATCGTAATGTGATTGACAGGAAGTGGGTGTTTCTAGGTGGAAACTGGACGTTTTATGGGTGTGTGTGAAAAAACGCTACCGTTTCTGGGAAAAACGCGGGAGTGGCTGGAGAAACGGAGGAGTGTCTGGGCGAACGCTGGGTGTGTTTGTGACGTCAAACCAGGAACGACAAGCACTGAACTGATCGCAGATGCCGAGTAAGTTTGGGGCTACTCAGAAACTGCTAAGAAGTGTCTATTCGCAATTCTGCTAATCTTTCGTTCGCAATTTTGATAAGCTAAGATTCACTCCCAGTAGGCGGCGGCTTAGCGTGTGCAAAGCTGCTAAAAGCAGCTTGCGAGCGAACAACTCGGAATGACCCCCTAACCTTGCAATGATCTACTAAACTGTGCTTATTTTAGATTCTAACAGGAGGAGGGTCTTCAAAGGGTGCAGTCAGTGGTTGGTGTCAGATAAAGAAGCTGTACCCTCATCTATTACCAGGTAACAACAGGCCAGTAGTAACCCTCTTTAGAAACATCTATAAATTTATTTGGGGTAACACAGTTTCATAGTTCCCACCACAAAAGGCCAGGTATAACACTTGCTTCATTGAAAATGAGGCTAAACAATTCTGTTGATAAATGAAAAGCGATACATCATTTCTTATATTCTAAAATATGTGACAATGACCTGAAATCACTGCAGTTAATGACCATAAATCAATTTGGTGCCTAAGTTATCCCAGTAAAAGGTCTTAATGCAAGTACAGTATGGCGGTCTGTTGTCTGAATGTTTCTTGACCTAATGGCTAAGATCAAGTGTAGTATCTATTCCCATTGGGAGGGCAGAGTCTCAACCTTCTAAGCAGGCAGCAAGACTTTAGTCCACTGGTCCGAAGACCAGATAGCCGTGAAAGCCCGAGATACAGTATATATGCCCCTGGATTGTCAACATAGGGGTTAGTGGTGTATCTATTATGGGTTCAGGGGGGCCAAACCACACACCCTCACTCATGTTCTTTAATACTTCAATACTTTAATACTTCTCCGGAGACCTGCGTATGCACAGTAGACTCCGCCATAGTTACGACTGAATCAGAACTGTGTGCGGACTTGAATTAAGCCCCTCCCTCTGCACCCTTGGTACCAGTATAAGCTATGAAGTTCTATTTTTACTTATTTCACCAAGTGCCTTAAACGCAATCTCCCACAAAGTTTGATCAGATCGCTCCTACGGATACTGTCTGTCAGCACGGAATGAAAACGTGCGCAATCCTATAGGCCCATATGCAAGGTTATTAATGTTATTATGAATATTAAAATGGTTATTTTTCTATTAAGAATTCATTATTCATAGCCTGCGACTGAAACTTCCAGCGAGTGCAGACAGCAGCAGTGAAACTACGATGGGAACATCAGGACAAAACGCTGAATATAAAATGAGCTTGTATGTTTTCCTAAATTAATACATTAAAGTGCTCTAGCATTGCTTAATGCAAGGCAGGCTCCGTCTAGATACAGCAATGAGTTTTCCTGTAAGTGTGGAGAGCACAGGATTCTATCATAACCTTTCATCCTGGAGATTCGGCATTGATTTACGGAAGTAACTTGAATGGAAATAAAGGGCATTAAGTCAGCTGATTACAATCTAGACAGTTATAGGATCCAGGTTTTATAGTAGCGACTTCTAATAATATAAATAATATGAATGAAATACAGACGTGTGTTGTAATCCCAGCTTTCTGTAGTAAGATTGTTTTCTAAGAATACACTTCAGAGTCTCCGGTGATATCTATGTATTATCACAAACCGCAGATATAGGGCCAGATGCTTCCACTTTGCTTGCACATGAAACATTTTTTTGCATCTTTACGGCCAGACCGCCCCAGTCAGTTTGTTACCTGTCATCGCCATCAGTGGGCGCTTGCTATACTTGGTGGAAATTATACGTCTGGAAACTTCTGTCATTGCGCTTCTGTACAACTGTGACAGTTGCGTCCTTGGTTGTATTATCCACAAGGCTGTGTAGGCTGAAGCCTAAAGGTCCCGCAGGGACTGGGTGCCCGTCAACAAAATATATAATTTATACTTTAAAAAAACAAATAAAAAACAAATGGCGGTTAACATGTATAGGATTTCCAAAGAGAAAAGGAAGAAGAATTGCGCTGTAAGAAAAGAGGACGGCAGATTTTATTTCAACTTGGTTTCGCTGTCTGTGAAAATACTGAACGTTTTTCTGTGAATTTGACACTGAGGGATCCTGGAATACCTGGAAGCCTAGGGACCCGGCCATGGGATAATGGGGGTCATTCCGAGTTGTTCGCTCGCAAGCTGCTTTTAGCAGCTTTGCACACTCTAAGCCGCCGCCTACTGGGAGTGAATCTTAGCTTATCAAAATTACGAACGAAAGATTAGCAGAATTGCGAATAGACACTTCTTAGCAGTTTCTGAGTAGCTTCAGACTTACTCGGCATCTGCGATCAGTTCAGTCAGTTTCGTTCCTGGTTTGACGTCACAAACACACCCAGCGTTCTCCCAGACACTCCTCCGTTTCTCCAGCCACTCCCACGTTTTTCCCAGAAACGGCTGCGTTTTTTCACACACACCCATAAAACGGGCAGTTTCCGCCCAGAAACACCCACTTCCTGTCAATCACATTACGATCACCAGAACGAAGAAAAAACCTCGTAATGCCGTGAGTAAAATACCTAACTGCATAGCAAATTTACTTGGCGCAGTCGCACTGCGGACATTGCGCATGCGCATTAGCGACTAATCGCTCCGTTGCGGAAAAAAAATAACGAGCGAACAACTCGGAATGACCCCCAATATACGACCTACGCCCTCACTACAGCCCATTTACAGTTCCTCAGCTGCATGTGGAGATGTGGCTGAAACCATAAATCATCTGTATTTTATTTTCCGCTTATCGCGCTCAAATGGCGGCTAATCTCGTCTGAAGTCCTGGTTAGGGCACCAAGACCACGGATTTTGCATAGATTTCTTCTCGCACCTTAGGAATCTGCCATAAGAAAGGTCACCCCCACGGCTAAACGTCTAAACTGCGCTAATAATCGGAATGAAAACACAATACAAGTTAGACACGTGCGCATTTTAAAAACGTTGCTCCACTGCATCCGACATCGCTTACCTCCCAACATGGTGACTGTGGATCTGGGACCTGCACGCCCAAAAAGTGTGTGAGGTCTTGTGGCACCCTGGTGTCATTACTGTGGGGGGATGCCCAGCACTGTCTGAGGTTCTGGGCAGCCCCCAGGCTTTCCCTGCACTGTGTATAGATGCCATGCACATCTCGCGGCATCTATTCACTTGCAACTCTACTACTATGCAGAGCAGCGGTGACAGCACTCTCCTCCCCCAACTTCCCCCCACGCGACACTGCTGCCTGTGGGTGGGACAGTCCAGGAAAGACGGGACTGTCCTCTGAAAGTGGGACAGTTGGGAGGTGTGGGCATCGGCAGTGACTTCTGTTTCTGTCTGTCTGGTTTTCTGATACCATGGGGCAAACTTACTAAGAATCGTGTTTGATTTCTGAACAAAATCACATCGCCGGAATGTTTTACACTCAAAATCACAAATTTACTAAAGGGCATTTTTAGCTGTCTATTTTGATCCGATGGTGACACTCATCGTGTGCAATTTCAGTCGTATTGTTCAGTTTATATTACAATAGCCTCCACAGCAAAAAACAAGTATGAGTCCGCTGTCCGTCACCGAATCAGAAACATAGAATGTGCCGGCAAATAAGAACCACTTGGCCCATCCAGTCTGCCCCGTTTTAAACCTTACTGTTGTTGCTACCTCGAACCCTATTAGATCCTTAGTTTAGCTATGTACATATTAAAACGATGCGCGCTCGATGCAACGGGGGTGGCCATGCTGCATTCGGCAACATGGCCCTCATCCGCGGGAGTGCGCATCGAGCAACGTATCATCTTTACACACTAGATAATATTGTTCTGAATCAGTGAAGAAGTCAGGGGTAAAATCAGTGTGAGGTCCCTCCGTTTTTCCAGTAACCAGCACTGGGCTGCCCCAGCTGGAGGGCCCAGTCATCCCTCACCACTCACTCCTCAGATACCCAGTAACCAGTCACTCCTCAGTCACCCGGTACCCAGTCACTCCTCAGCGCTCACTCCTCAGTCACCTGGTACCCAGTCACTCTTCAGTCACACGGTACCCAGTCACTCCTCACCGCTCACTCCTCAGTCACCAAGTACCCAGTCACTTCTCAGTCACCCGATACCCAGTCACTCCTCAACGCTCACTCCTCAGTCACCTGGTACCCATTCACTCCTCACCGCTCACTCCTCAGTTACCCGGTACCTAGTCACTCCTCACCACTCACTCCTCAGTTACCCAGTCACTCCTCAACGCTCACTCCTCAGTCACCAAGTACCCAGTCACTTCTAAGTCACCCAGTTCCCAGTCACTCCTCACCTCTCACTCCTCAGTTACCCATTACCGAGTCACTCCTCACCGCTCACTCCTCAGTTACCCAGTACCCAGTCACTCCTCACTGCTCACTCCTCAGTCACCCGGTACCCAGTCGCTCCTCAGTCACCCAGTACCCAGTCACTCCTCACAGCTCACTCCTCAGTTACCCAGTCACTCCTCAATGCTCACTCCTCAGTCACCAAGTACCCAGTCACTTCTCAGTCACCCGGTACCCAGTCACTCCTCACCGCTCACTCCTCAGTTACCTGGTACCTAGTCGCTCCTCACCGCTCACTCCTCAGTTACCCGGTATCCAGTCACTAATCACCGCTTATTCCTCAGTTGCCCGGTACCCAGTCACTCCTCACCGCTGACAATGTCTATAATATTTGTCCTATTAAAAACACGTTAAAGGTTAAAGAACACAGTACGCAATTGGCGCAAAAAGTACCGCAAGGGTACTCCCTTAACTATACCTTAAGGAATGTACTTATACTGTAAACATTTGTGCAGTGACAATGTGTAGATGTAATGCAGTGTAACCTTGTTAGCTTAAAAGCTGTATGTGCGACTATGACGCTCTGAGAGTACCTAACACTATAAGAAATACACAGATACCTGGGCTTAGGGTCTAACGCCTTATATATATATTATGGATGGTATGCTTGCAAAAGAATAATACAATACAATTATACACTACAATATAACATAGACTACCTAACCAGATAACTACACAGGAAATACAATACAATACAATACTATTTAAGGGAAAATAAGAGAGAAAGAGGGGAAGAGAGAGAGAGAAATGGCTCACAATAACAAGAAGATCAATATGATTGCAGAGAAGCTTACACATGTGAGGAACAATCGCTGCGCAGTTATTCAATGCTGAGAATCTTTGTGGAGAAAATACTTGACCTTACCCATACTGGCTGTCCCTATATACACAACCCTACAATACCGCATGGGACAGAAGCTAGACTCCATTTTGAGAAAACTCCCATGAAGACTGCAACACATGGTTGAAAGGGGGAGGGGAAAACACCCGGCAGCAGCCATTTTAGATTTGCAGGTCCAAACACATGGCACTCTCTACTACACCACAATCACATAGCAGAAGACACAAGACTCCATTTTATTCCAAAATGTCCACGCCTCAGAACAATGCATATGTTCTGATTTTACAATTCCAAACCATCTAAATCACCTTTCACAATTTCAATCCAACTTCCTAGAACCATCTTATTCACTTTCACATTCCAAACAACTTCAGTATCTCAATAACCAGAGCATATTCATCACAAGACCAGATCACAATGTAACCACACATCTCAGCCCGCCACTGCCACAAGCACATGCCCAAACGCAACTGCATGGTGGTATTTATGATTAACAAGATATATATTATAACTAACCAGCACAATCTATTTTTAAATCACCATAGGCAAACAAATACCACAAATACTATGCTACAGATTGTCTACTGTTCCAATTCATCACAGACTTCACAGAGTGTCAACACAAACACCCAACAATCACACAACCAAGTTACAATATCCTATTTAATCCAGCACCATTGACCTTAAAGCAATCTATCTAGATTTCCTTATCTAGCCATGTGAATTCAATACTTAGCCTTTAGTTTGTAGGTCAGTCCTGGGGATGTAGCCTCCATGCTGCTGGGTGCCAGGTAGCTGTGTGAGTGAGTGAGTGAGCCCTGTGATCTCCAGTGGGTATATCATACCCTCATTCCAGCTCTGGGGGTGTGTCAACAACAAGATGTGTGTGTGTGTCCCTCACAGCATGTGAGCCAGCTGCATCAGTGGCCTTGGTTATGCAAAACAATGGGTGATGACCAACACATTCCTGTCTTGTGGGAAGCTATTGTTTGGCGAATACTATCTCACTGTCTACTCTCAGTTGAGACAATGACATCTCAGCAATCATTCTTCTGGAGACAAATCCTAACCCATTGGTAAACACAGGTGTTGGCCCTCCTCATTGAGTCTCAAAGCTCAGTGTAATTAAAGGCTATTGTACTCCGTCTGCGGGAAAGATACTGATTTGGAATACAATTAATCTTCAATTACTATTCCTGTGCTTACCTATGCATAACACCATGTGAAGCCCTCACAACATGCAAACTATTGTTTGGGGGATCTCTAAGGTCAAAGAGCCATTTGAGACCCACTGATACCTGTTGGACTCAGGGGGATATTAACTTATAAAATACATTATATGGTTGAATTATGTAACGATTGAGTCGCACGCTGGGCATACAGAAACTCTACCGTAAATGCGCATACAGTGCGCCTGCGGGTGCACGTAACAGCGGGTATGCGCACGCACGGGAGAGCGCTCGCATGCGCAGCGCGGACATGTATGAGGTGCAAATATGGCAGTGTGCATAGTGATATTTTTCTGACTTTGACACCGCTCACTCCTCAGTTACCCGGTACCCAGTCACTCCTCACCGCTCACTCTTCAGTCACCCGGTACCCAGTCACTCATCACCGCTCATTCCTCAGTTACCTGGTACCTAGTCGCTCCTCACCGCTCACTCCTCAGTTACCCGGTATCCAGTCACTAATCACCGCTTATTCCTCAGTTGCCCGGTACCCAGTCACTCCTCACCGCTCACTCCTCAGTTACCCGGTACCCAGTCACTCCTCACCGCTCACTCTTCAGTCACCCGGTACCCAGTCACTCCTCACCGCTCACTCCTCAGTCACCCAGTACCCAGTCACTCCTCACCGCTCACTCCTCAGTCATCCTGTACCCAGTCACTCCTCACTACTCACTCATCAGTTACCTGGTACCCAGTCACTCTTCACTGCTCATTCCTCAGTTACCCGGTACCCAGTCACTCCTCACTGCTCGCTTCTCAGTCACGAGGTACCCAGTCACTCCTCACCACTCACTCTTCAGTCACCCGGTACCCAGTCACTCATCACTGCTCACTCCTCAATTACCCGGTACCCAGTCACTCTTTACTAGTGATGTGCACCTGAAATTTTTCGGGTTTTGTGTTTTGGTTTTGGGTTCGGTTCCGTGGCCGTGTTTTGGGTTCGGACGCGTTTTGGCAAAACCTCACCGAATTTTTTTTGTCGGATTCGGGTGTGTTTTGGATTCGAGTGTTTTTTTCAAAAGACCCTAAAAAACAGCTTAAATCATAGAATTTGGGGGTCATTTTGATCCCATAGTATTATTAACCTCAATAACCATAATTTCCACTAATTTTCAGTCTATTCTGAACACCTCACACCTCACAATATTATTTTTAGTCCTAAAATTTGCACCGAGGTCGCTGGATGGCTAAGCTAAGCGACCCTAGTGGCCGACACTAGGAGTGGCGCTGCAGTGTCACGCAGGATGACCCTTCAAAAAAATACTCCCCAAACAGCACATGACGCAAAGAAAAAAAGAGGCGCAATGAGGTAGCTGTGTGACTAAGCTAAGCGACCCTAGAGGCCGACACAAACACCTGGTCCATCTAGGAGTGGCACTGCAGTGTCACGCAGGATGGCCCTTCAAAAAAATACTCCACAAACAGCACATGACGCAAAGAAAAATTAAAGAAAAAAGAGGTGCAAGATGGAATTGTCCTTGGGCCCTCCCACCCACCCTTATGTTGTAAAAACAGGACATGCACACTTTAACGAACCCATCATTTCAGCGACAGGGTCTGCCACACGACTGTGACTGAAATGACTGGTTGGTTTGGGCCCCCACCAAAAAAGAGGCAATCAATCTCTCCTTGCACAAACTGGCTCTACGGAGGCAAGATGTCCACCTCATCATCATCGTCCGATTCATCACCCCTTTCACTGTGTACATCCCCCTCCTCACAGATTATTAATTCGTCCCCACTGGAATCCACCATCTCAGGTCCTCGTGTACTTTCTGGAGGCAATTGCTGCTGGTGAATGTCTCCATGGAGGAATTGATTATAATTCATTTTAATGAACATCATCTTCTCCACATTTTCTGGAAGTAACCTCGTACGCCAATTGCTGACAAGGTGAGCGGCGGCACTAAACACTCTTTCGGAGTACACACTGGAGGGAGGGCAACTTAGGTAGAATAAAGCCAGTTTGTGCAAGGGCCTCCAAATTGCCTCTTTTTCCTGCCAGTATACGTACGGACTGTCTGACGTGCCTACTTGGATGCGGTCACTCATATAATCCTCCACCATTCTTTCAATGGTGAGAGAATCATATGCAGTGACAGTAGACGACTTGTCAGTAATCGTTGGCAGGTCCTTCAGTCCGGACCAGATGTCAGCATCAGCAGTCGCTCCAGACTGCCCTGCATCACCGCCAGCGGGTGGGCTCGGAATTCGTAGCCTTTTCCTCGCACCCCCAGTTGCGGGAGAATGTGAAGGAGGAGATGTTGACGGGTCGCGTTCCGCTTGACTTGACAATTTTGTCACCAGCAGGTCTTTGAACCTCTGCAGACTTGTGTCTGCCGTAAAGAGAGATCCAAGGTAGGTTTTAAATCTAGGATCGAGCACGGTGGCCAAAATGTAGTGCTCTGATTTCAACAGATTGACCACACGTGAATCCTGGTTAAGCGAATGAAGGGCTCCATCCACAAGTCCCACATGCCTAGTGGAATCGCTCTGTTTTAGCGCCTCCTTCAATGCCTCCAGCTTCTTCTGCAAAAGCCTGATGAGGGGAATGACCTGACTCAGGCTGGCAGTGTCTGAACTGACTTCACGTGTGGCAAGTTCAAAAGGTTGCAGAACCTTGCACAACGTTGAAATCATTCTCCACTGCGCTTGAGACAGGTGCATTCCACCTCCTTTGCCTATATCATGGCCAGATGTATAGGCTTGAATGGCCTTTTGCTGCTCCTCCATCCTCTGAAGCATATAGAGGGTTGAATTCCACCTCGTTACCACCTCTTGCTTCAGATGATGGCAGGGCAGGTTCAGGTGTTTTTGGTGGTGCTCCAGTCTTCTGTACGCGGTGCCTGTACGCCGAAAGTGGCCCGCAATTCTTCTGGCCACCGACAGCATCTCTTGCACGCCCCTGTCGTTTTTTAAATAATTCTGCACCACCAAATTCAAGGTATGTGCAAAACATGGGACGTGCTGGAATTTGCCCAGATGTAATGCACTCACAATATTGCTGGCATTTTCCGATGTCACAAATCCCCAGGAGAGTCCAATTGGGGTAAGCCATTCTGCGATGATCTTCCTCAGTTGCCGTAAGAGGTTTTCAGCTGTGTGCGTATTCTGGAAAGCGGTGATACAAAGCGTAGCCTGCCTAGGAACGAGTTGGCGTTTGCGAGATGCTGCTAGTGGTTCCGCCGCTGCTGTTCTTGCAGCGGGAGGCAATACATCTACCCAGTGGGCTGTCACAGTCATGTAGTCCTGAGTCTGCCCTGCTCCACTTGTCCACATGTCCATGGTTAAGTGGACATTGGGTACAACTGCATTTTTTAGGACACTGGTGAGTCTTTTTCTGACGTCCGTGTACATTCTCGGTATCGCCTGCCTAGAGAAGTGGAACCTAGATGGTATTTGGTAACGGGGGCACACTACCTCAAGAAATTGTCTAGTTCCCTGTGAACTAATGGCGGATACCGGACGCACGTCTAACACCAACATAGTTGTCAAGGCCTCAGTTATCCGCTTTGCAACAGGATGACTGCTGTGATATTTCATCTTCCTCGCAAAGGACTGTTGGACAGTCAATTGCTTACTGGAAGTAGTACAAGTGGTCTTCCGACTTCCCCTCTGGGATGACGATCGACTCCCAGCAGCAGCAACAGCAGCGCCAGCAGCAGTAGGCGTTACACTCAAGGATGCATCGGAGGAATCCCAGGCAGGAGAGGACTCGTCAGACTTGCCAGTGACATGGCCTGCAGGACTATTGGCTTTCCTGGGTAAGGAGGAAATTGACACTGAGGGAGTTGGTGGTGTGGTTTGCGCGAGCTTGGTTACAAGAGGAAGGGATTTACTGGTCAGTGGACTGCTTCCGCTGTCGCCCAAAGTTTTTGAACTTGTCACTGACTTATTATGAATGCGCTGCAGGTGACGTATAAGGGAGGATGTTCCGAGGTGGTTAACGTCCTTACCCCTACTTATTACAGCTTGACAAAGGCAACACACGGCTTGACACCTGTTGTCCGCATTTCTGTTGAAATACTTCCACACTGAAGAGCTGATTTTTTTGGTATTTTCACCAGGCATGTCAATGGCCATATTCCTCCCACGGACAACAGGTGTCTCCCCGGGTGCCTGACTTAAACAAACCACCTCACCATCAGAATCCTCCTTGTCAATTTCCTCCCCAGCGCCAGCAACACCCATATCCTCATCCTGGTGTACTTCAACACTGACATCTTCAATTTTACTATCAGGAACTGGACTGCGGGTGCTCCTTTCAACACTTGCAGGGGGCGTGCAAATGGTGGAAGGCGCAAGCTCTTCCCGTCCAGTGTTGGGAAGGTCAGGCATCGCAACCGACACAATTGGACTCTCCTTTGGGATTTTTGATTTCGAAGAAAGCACAGTTCTTTGCTGTGCTTTTGCCGCAAGTCTTTTCTTTTTTCTAGCGAGAGGATGAGTGCTTCCATCCTCATGTGAAGCTGAACCACTAGCCATGAACATAGGCCAGGGCCTCAGCCGTTCCTTGCCACTCCGTGTCGTAAATGGCATATTGGCAAGTTTACGCTTCTCCTCAGACGCTTTTAATTTTGATTTTTGGGTCATTTTTTTACTGATCTTTTGTGTTTTGGATTTTACATGCTCTGTACTATGACATTGGGCATCGGCCTTGGCAGACGACGTTGATGGCATTTCATCGTCTCGGCCATGACTAGTGGCAGCAGCTTCAGCACGAGGTGGAAGTGGATCTTGATCTTTCCCTATTTTTTTAACCTCCACATTTTTGTTCTCCATATTTTGCGCACAACTAAAAGCCACCACAGGTATGCAATGTAGATGGATGGATAGTATAGTATTACTTATACTTATGGACGACGAGTGATGACACAGAGGTAGGTACAGCCGTGGCCTACCGTACTGCTGCTTAGTGCTTATATATAAATATAATATACTGTATAACGGACCTGGTGGACAGTGTCAGCAGCAGACTGCTAAACTAGTATGAAGAAAGAAAAACAAAACACCACAGGTATACAATGTAGATGGATGGATAGTATAGTATTACTTATACTTATGGACGACGAGTGACGACACAGAGGTAGGTACAGCCGTGGCCTACCGTACTGCTGCTTAGTGCTTATATATAAATATAATATACTGTATAACGGACCTGGTGGACAGTGTCAGCAGCAGACTGCTAAACTAGTATGAAGAAAGAAAAAAAAAACACCACAGGTATACAATGTAGATGGATGGATAGTATAGTATTACTTATACTTATGGACGACGAGTGACGACACAGAGGTAGGTACAGCCATGGCCTACCGTACTGCTGCTTAGTGCTTATATATAAATATAATATACTGTATAACGGACCTGGTGGACAGTGTCAGCAGACTGCTAAACTAGTATGAAGAAAGAAAAAAAAAACAACACAGGTATACAATGTAGATGGATGGATAGTATAGTATTACTTATACTTATGGACGACGAGTGCACTGACGACACAGAGGTAGGTACAGCCGTGGCCTACCGTACTGCTGCTTAGTGCTTATATATAAATATAATATACTGTATAACGGACCTGGTGGACAGTGTCAGCAGACTGCTAAACTAGTATGAAGAAAGAAAAAAAACCCACCACAGGTATACAATGTAGATGGATGGATAGTATAGTATTACTTATACTTATGGACGACGAGTGCACTGACGACACAGAGGTAGGTACAGCCGTGGCCTACCGTACTGCTGCTTAGTGCTTATATATAAATATAATATACTGTGTGTATAATGGACCTGGTGGACAGTGTCAGCAGACTGCTAAACTAGTATGAAGAAAGAAAAAAAAAACACCACAGGTATACAATGTAGATGGATGGATAGTATAGTATTACTTATACTTATGGACGAGTGACGACACAGAGGTAGGTACAGCCGTGGCCTACCGTACTGCTGCTTAGTGCTTATATATAAATATAATATACTGTATAACGGACCTGGTGGACAGTGTCAGCAGCAGACTGCTAAACTAGTATGAAGAAAGAAAAAAAAAACACCACAGGTATACAATGTAGATGGATGGATAGTATTACTTATACTTATGGACGACGAGTGACGAGTCGACACAGAGGTAGGTACAGCCGTGGCCTACCGTACTGCTGCTTAGTGCTTAATTATATATATAATATACTGTATAACGGACCTGGTGGACACTGCAGTGTCAGCAGACTGCTAAACAAACTAGCATGAAGAAAGAAAAAAAAAAACACCACAGTGTTTTTCAGGCAGACAAACGTATACTGGACTGGTGGTCACTGTCAGCAAAACTGTGCACTGTACTCCTGCTATAACTGCTCCCCAGTCCCCACAATTAGGCAGTGTGAGCAGTGCACTCAGCACAGATATATCATGCAGCAGTGCAGCACACTGAGTGAGCACAGATATGGTGGAGCGTTTTTTTTCAGGCAGAGAAACAACGGATTAAACTCAAAACCCTGCACTGTACTCCCTAACAGCTGCTCCCCGTCCCCAATCCTCCCCACAATTATAACTAACTAAGTTCTAATATAATACAACGGACTCGGAGAGGACGCCAGCCACGTCCTCTCCCTATCAATCTCAATGCACGTGTGAAAATGGCGGCGACGCGCGGCTCCTTATATAGAATACGAATCTCACGAGAATCCGACAGCGGGATGATGACGTTCGGGCGCGCTCGGGTTAACCGAGCAAGGCGGGAGGATCCGAGTCGCTCGGACCCGTGTAAAAAAAAGGTGAAGTTCGGGCGGGTCGGATTCCGAGGATCCGAACCCGCTCATCACTACTCTTTACTGCTCATTCCTCAGTTACCCGGTACCCAGTCACTCCTCACCGCTCACTCCTCAGTCACCCGGTACCCAGTCACTTCTCACTGCTCACTCCTCAGTCACCCGGTACCCACTCACTCCTCACCACTCACTCCTCAGTTACCAGGTACCCAGTCACTCCTCACTTCTCATTCCTCAGTTACCCGGTACCCAGTCACTCCTCACCGCTCACTCCTCAATTACCCGGTACCCAGTCACTCCTCACCGCTCACTCCTCAATTACCCGGTACCCACTCACTCCTCACTGCTCGCTTCCCAGTTACCCGATGCCCAGTCTCTCCTCACCGCTCACTCCTCAATTACCCGGTACCCAGTCACTCCTCACTGCTTGCTTCTCAGTCACTCGGTACCCAGTCACTCCTCACCGCTCACTCATCAGTTACCCGGTACCCAGTCACTCCTCAACGCTCGTACACTGGGAGTCATTCAGATCTGATCGCTGGGTTGCATTTTTTGCTGTCCTGCGATCAGATAGTCACCGCCTCCAGGGGGATTGTATTATTGCTGTGCAAATGTGCAATCGCATGTGTAGCTGAGCTGCTAAAAATTAGAGATGTGCACCGGACATTTTTCGAGCTTTGTGTTTTGGTTTTGGATTCGGACGCATTTTGGCAAAACCTCCCTTAAGAATTTTTGTCGGACTCAGGTGTGTTTTGGATTTGGGTGTTTTTTTTCAAAAATCCCTCAAAAACAGCTTAAATCATAGAATTTGGGGGTAATTTTGATCCTATAGTATTATTAACCTTAATAACCATAATTTCCACTCATTTCCAGTCTATTTTGAACACCTCACACCTCACAATATTATTTTTAGTCCTAAAATTTGCACCTAGGTCGCTGGATGGCTAAGCTAAGCGACCCAAGTGGCCGACACAAACACCTGGCCCATCTAGGAGTGGCACTGCAGTGTCAGGCAGGATGGCACTTCAAAAAAAGAGTCCCCAAACAGCACATGATGCAAAGAAAAAAAGAGGTGCACTGTGGTCACTGTGTGACTAAGCTAAGCGACCCAAGTGGCCGACACAAACACCTGGCCCTTCTAGGAGTGGCACTGCAGTGTCAGGCAGGATGGCCCTTCCAAAAAATACTCCCCAAACAGCACATGATGCAAAGAAAAAAAGAGGTGCACTGTGGTCACTGTGTGACTAAGCTAAGCGACCCAAGTGGCCGACACAAACACCTGGCCCTTCTAGGAGTGGCACTGTAGTGTCAGACAGGATGGCACTTCAAAAAATTGGCCCCAAACAGCACATGTTGCAAAGAAAAGAGAAAAAGAGGTGCACTGTGGTCGCTGGATGGCTAAGCTAAGCGACACAAACACCTCAATATCACAGGAATTATACGTTCTAATCAATGGTATTATTGGTCCAAATCACTGGAAGAAAATGACAAAATCACTGGAATTAAATGGCAGTAGTGTCGGGAATTATATCAAATGGCAGTACCACTGGATATATACGGAAGTGTCAGACAGGATGGCACTTTAAAAAAAACTTTTTTTTATATATGACAGGGACAAACCCACTGTCCTAACAATTGGCAGGGCTGATTAAACAAACAGCCAGGGGGAAACTCCTGAATCCAGTTTCTAACCCTGGGTAATAATTTTTATTACCCGTGATATAATTATAATCACTAAGGCTCCCCGATAGTGATGTAAATGAGATCCCCCCTCCCGCCCCCGTGGACCCCCACATGGGAGTCCTTCCGCGTCACGCTAAGGGAGAAGAATCCAACCTCTGAACCCGTGCACCTGTAGAAGGTGCAGACTTTCTGCTCTTTCTATGGCCTAGCCTCATGCAGAAGTAGGCCCTCCTGAATTTTCTCGATCTGGCAGCCCAAGGGGACTGCATCAGAGAAGCAGAGTTACGTCTTCTCACAGGTGGTGCTGCGGAAGGAATTATATTCAGAGTGTCCCCAAGCGGTGTCTCACCTGTGAAGGGGAGGTACCTCTTGGATTCGGCGTCTGCATTCCATTGGCGGATCCAGAGACCTCTGCGAGCCACTACTGCCATGGAGGATGCTCTAGAATTCATCAGCCCAATGTCCCTTATGGCTTTCACCATGAATTTACCCGAATCCTTTATGTGACCTAGAATCAAGACAACATCATCCCTATGGATTGTATCAAGGTCTTCTATTAAATTGTCTGACCATTTTAACATAGCCCTATCTACCCAAGTGCATGCAATAGTGGGCCTAAGGGCGGCTCCAGTAGCCGTGTAAATGGATTTTAGAGTTGTCTCTATCTTGCAGTCAGTCGGCTCCTTTAACGAGGCCGAGCCTGGTACAGGTAATGTAATTACCCCTGAAGGCCTGGACACCGAAATGTCCATTATGGGAGGAATCTCCCATCTCCTTCTATCCTCCTCAGGAAAGAGATATGTCTTAAGTACTTTATTGGGGATGTGAAAAACCTCTTCTGGGTTTAACCAGGATCTTTCAAATAGGATATTCAACTCTTCCGAAACCGGGAATGTCACTAATGATTTTGCAGTTAGCCTACAAGAATTTTCCTCTATTTGTATAGGTATTTCTAACACATCCCTAATGGCATTGATAAATTGCTGAATTTTATATTCCAATCTATCATAGTGCCCCCCTCTAACTTCTGTGTCGATCCCTGTGTCGGTATCGATGTCCGTGTTGGCCTGCAAGACCTGTGTATAAGGAGCTGAGGGGGTCCTAGATGAAATGGACTGATCCATATCTAGAGCATTCTTCGTAGCTTTTTTCCAGCAACTTAGTAGAGTATGCCCTAATGAACTCTGAGGAATCTTATTTCCTAGGCTATCCAGCCATTCTGTTTCCATCCTAATGGGATGAAACCACTCAAGGCAATCCTGAGTACCTGGTACAGACTCCTCTGAGGAAGACACCTCCACAACCTCCAAAACATTTTGTTCTGTCATGACACTGACCAGTGATACTGAGCACTGTTCAGGATACTAGAACTGACACGGAGCAGCAAGATACAGCAATGGACTACAGTACTGTACTACTATATACTGGTCACCACAAATGCAGCACTGATACTGAGCACTGTTCAGGATACTAGAACTGACACGGAGCAGCAAGATACAGCAATGGACTACAGTACTGTACTACTATATACTGGTCAGTGGTTACCACAATGCAGCAATGATAAAAATGAGCACAGATACCGAGAACTATTCAGGATAATAGAACTGACACTGGGCAGCAAAATACAGCAATGGACTATTGTACTGTACTACTATATACTGGTCAGTGGTCACCACAATGCAGCAATGATAATAATGAGCACAGATACCGAGAACTATTCAGGATAATAGAACTGACACTGGGCAGCAAAATACAGCAATGGACTACTGTGCTGTACTACTATATACTGGTCACCACAATCCAGCACTGATACTGAGCACAGATATTGAGCACTGATGAGGATAATACTAGAACTGACACTGGGCAGCAAAATACAGCAATGGACTACTGTACTGTACTACTATATACTGGTCACCACAATGCAGCACTGACACTGAGCACAGATATTGAGCACTGTTCAGGATAATAAAACTGACACTGGGCAGCGAGAACAGCACAGGACTACTGTACAGTACTACTATATACTGGTCAGTGGTCACCACAATGCAGCAATTATAATAATGAGCACAGATACTGAGCACTATTCAGGATAATAGAACTGACACTGGGCAGCAAAATACAGCAATGGGCTACTATGCTGTACTACTATATACTGGTCACCACAATGCAGCACTGATACTGAGCACAGATATTGAGCACTGATGAGGACAATACTAGAACTGACATGGAGCAGCAAGATACAGCAATGGACTACTGTACTGTACTACTATATACTGGTCACCACAATGCAGCACTGATACTGAGCACAGATATTGAGCACTGTTCAGGATAATAAAACTGACACTGGGCAGCGAGAACAACACAGGACTACTGTACAGTACTACTATATACTGGTCAGTGGTCACCACAATGCAGCAATTATAATAATGAGCACAGATACTGAGCACTATTCAGGATAATAGAACTGACACTTGGCAGCAAAATACAGCAATGGACTACTATACTGTACTACTATATATATATACTGGTCACCACAATGCAGCACTGATACTGAGCACAGATATTGAGCTGAGATTTAGCTGATATTGGGCTATTCAGGCAGAGAACGTAGCTACGTCCTTTCGCTATCTCGACAATGCACGAGTGAAAATGGCGATGACGCGCAGCTCTTTATATGGAATCCGAATCTCGCGAGAATCCGACAGCGGGATGATGACGTTTTCCCCCCGTTCGGGTTTTGCGTGTAAGGCGGGAATAACCGAGGCTACCTCGGACCCGTGTAAACCACGTGAAGTTCAGGGGGGTTCGGCTCTCGATGAACCGAACCCGCTGATCTCTACTAAAAATAAGTTTGAGCAGTCTCTGCGCAGCCCACGACTTACTCCTCCAGTGCGATTGAATCCTGCTGATCGGGGCCAGAGCTGACGTCAGACACCCTCCCTGAAAACGCTTGAGCCCGCCTGCATTGTTCCGGACACTCCCTGAAAATGGTCAGTTGCCACCCACAAATGGTCTCTTCCTGTCAATCACCTTGCGTACGCCCGTGCAAATGGATCCATCCAGACTCTGACCGCCAATGCCCGTTGTAGCTGTCCGATGATCCTGCGCATTGCGGTGCATACACATGCACAGTTCTGATCTAATCACTCGCTGTGCAAAAACGCACAGCAGCGATCAGATATAAATGAACCCCACAGTCACTCCTCTCCACTCACTTACCCTGTATCCAATACTTTAAATCTGTGTAACAGTATAATTTTGCTTAAAGCTGACACCAAACCCAGCTAATGAAAGAAGAGACCGCATCAGCAAATTCCTGCACTGTACTATCACATAAGTTTAATGAGGAAACTTTGTTTCAATAAAATATTTACTAAAGTGTTCACATTTCTCATGTGTCTTTATTAGCTGTATAGCTGTAAAATCTGCACATTTACTCCTTGCATGAAAGCATATAGACATGGTCAAGAGGTTTAGTTGTTGTTCAGATCAAATGCCATAATCTAAGTGACCATGGAAAGATTTTGGCTTTGTGCGCAATACTGATATGGAGTGACTCTTTGCAAATGTGCAAGCATCTAAGTCGCACATGTCCCGATTGTGTCCGTGCAGTTACAGTTGCAATTTCAGGCGCATGCAGGTAGAAGTGAATGGAAAATGTAGTGGGAGTTCCTGGATGGTAACATGGATGTGACTACGCATACACATGGTCTGTGTTATGGGTAAACTTCATCTGCCATAGGGCTGATTCAAGATTTGATGCTGTAACCGATGGTATGAGGGTGCACTGATCGGTATTACTGAGTGGACGAGCGCTGACATTGGGCGTCTCAGTCCTTGCACATTCAGATGCATAGATCTACACTAGGGAAGGACCTTGTGTCGGCACTTGCTTAAAATTACAGACAGACGACCAGCAATAGACGGACCTGCGGGTGCTTCTGCACCCACCTACGAATCAGGCCCACAGAGTGTGAGTGTCTCAGACACTGCAGATCTCCTATCATTGTTCATGCACTGCAGTCTCTAGATATTATCTCAGCAGACATCAGGCCCATTAATGCCAACTGAGAATTGGTTAAATGCTGTAGGCTACAGGACATCATTGCATGGTTCCATCTTTCCGAGGATGCCACACGAAATATGGAGCACTTTACTTTGGAAGGTAATAGGGTAAACAGTGCAGGCGCCCATTATAGATACACTGCTACCTTGTGGAATCCATTCCATCAATAATTGAGGCTGCTCGGGGGTCAAGAGGAAATCAGAGGGAAGTACTAGGAAGGTGAACTGTCCTCATACATCTTTGTTACATACATCTAAGCAACATATCCAAAATACGCCCTTTTCTTACACAAGACACAGCAAAAACTCTAATCCATGCTCTCATTATCTCCCGCATTGATTATTGTAATAGTCTCCTTACTGGTCTTCCCAAACATAGGCTCTCACCACTACAATCCATTTTAAATGCAGCTGCGAGGCTAATCTTCCTCGCTAGACGTTCATCGTCTGCAGATCTGCTCTGTCAGTCCCTCCATTGGTTACCGGTATTCTACCGTATTAAATATAAAATACTTTTACTTACATACAAGGCTATTAACCAAACTGCACCAAAATACATCTCTTCACTCATCTCAAAATATCTCCCTACCCGACCTCTCCGCTCTGCACAAGATCTACGTCTCTCATCCACACGCATTACTTGTTCCCACTCAAAATTACAGGACTTTATCCGGGCTTCACCCACTCAATGGAATGCCCTCCCACGTACAATAAGACTCTCCTCTAGTCACCAAACCTTTAAACGTTCCCTGAAAACTCACCTCTTTAGACAAGCCTATCAAATTCCAGACCCATAACCTTCAGTGCTTCCCTATCTAATTACATCCTCTCTGTACAGTCCACATAACATCACATATTTTGTATTTCTTTACTCTCACACCCTCCTGACACTTGGCCAACATTGCGGGGTATCATACAACCCATTAAGAACCTAGCAATCTGGTGGACCATTATGTAACAGGTAGCATCTATCCTTGTGTATCTATACTTATTTCCCTATAGATTGTAAGCTTGTGAGCAGGGCCTTCCTACCTCTATGTCTGTCTGTTTTTACCCAGTTTTGTTATAGTACTGTTGTTCTAATTGTAAAGCGCAATGAAATATGCTGCGCTATATAAGAAACTGTTAATAAATAAATCTTTTCTGCAGTCGCCAAACAGCCCCTCTTGGCACGCCTGGTCCGGTGAGACCCGGTAGCGTTGAGTGCTTTTTTTTTTGCCAAAAATGCATCTTAGTTGCAATGCAATGCGACTAGGACATACCAGGAAACTGCGCTGATTAACCGGATATTTGACACTGGACTATCTGTGTGCGACTGATTCTTTGAATCTGTACACGATTTAGCAGCCGCAGCTCTTTTCCAATACAAGTTCTGTTCTGTTCTGTATACAGACTCATAGCCTAATTCACGTCTGTACACTAATGCCTACACAGCTGCGGTTTTCTAAGTCCCGGAGCTGCCAGTCATCGCAAGTGAAGCTTCCACCCAGAATAGAAAATAGACCGACTACGGGAGCCATCGCAAAGTCCTCCGCAATTGCGTAATCATAAGCAGCTACGACGCAATAATGAGAAACATCGACTCGCAGGGTTCACCTGTGGCTACGTAAACTGGCTGTGGTGATAGCAACACTGGCGCCATATCTCTCTACGTACATGATGGCAGTTGACAGCACATGCACACATCGAAAATGGCTTGCGCTTTTGCTGCTCTCCCATGTTAACTCTCCTGGACGTTCCCTTCCTGTCAATCACTCTGCGTATAAAATGTCAGTTCAAGCACAATTGCAAAGGTGCCTTGGTGCGCACACAGTGCGATCGCGGCACGTGCGCAGTCTGGGAATAATTGCTCCATTGCAAAAATGTATATATCTATCTGTGTTGTCTGCACAGTATTTGTGTGTTATACTTTAGATGGATTTCGTTTGCTGGTGAAGGATACACCCCTAGTTTAAAAAAAAATAAAAAAAGTTTAGAATGGCAAATCACTAAGTGACTGAGCACATTTCCCCTCCTGTGATTCCGGAGGACCCTCCAGCTGACATTGAATTTCACAATTGCAGCTACTGATTTTCCCTTTATTTCTGCCTTGCAAACTGCCCCTATAGGAACTACAGAATGAAGAAAGAAAGCATTTCAGAGGAGACTGGTCTTCCAGATGTAAGTCCATTATACAATATATATTTTTCAAAATATTTTACGTTTAAAAAAACTGTATAACTTATTCATTGCTTTTATTCCAATCATTAAGGCAGAAATATCAAAGCCCAA
This sequence comes from Pseudophryne corroboree, assembly GCF_028390025.1. Lineage (NCBI taxonomy): Eukaryota > Metazoa > Chordata > Amphibia > Anura > Myobatrachidae > Pseudophryne > Pseudophryne corroboree. Next base: position 467,175,705 of record NC_086451.1, read on the forward strand.
AAAGTGGAATTTCAAAAAATGTGCCATTCTGGCGATATCTGTCTGTCTGATCACGACTGTATCACTCTTTACGCTCTTATTCTTTGCCAAGGATTTCTGGAAACAAATACCAGAAAAGGTAGGAAACAAAATTTGCAAATTATATTTAAACAGGTGTTTTTTTATTATTATTATTATTATTATTATTATTCATTGTGGAATAACATGGAATGTATTATTTGTGTGGTTGGTAAAGATTTGGATTAACATAAAATAAGTAATGATTTGCAAGTATATTTTTTACATTCTTTTCTTTTTATTATTATATTCTTCATCTTCTACATCTTCTTTTTCTTCTTCATCTTCTTCTTTTTTTTCTTCTTTTTCCTCTTCTTTTTCTTCTTCTTATCATCATCATCTTTGGTCTGCGTCATTACATAAAATTATTTGTTCTTATCACAACGTTAATATGCATAAAACTCTTTGAAGGGGTGTTTAATTAGGAAGTTTAGCATATTCCATTTTGTATAAATTAATAACTTTTAACTAGTAATGACAAAAGTATTTAATTGTTGCTTTTTCCATCACAACAACATGTATAAATACTATATGAGGGCTATTGTTTAATATAATATTAACATAATCGTTGAAAAATGTGCATTTTCCCCACTCTGAAATTTTGCAGCTATTTAACGTTCTCCAAGTGTCTTGTAAATTAAATATAGGTTTCAAACCATGAGTAACATTCCAGTAAAAATATCTATAAAGTTTTATTGCATGTACTTAAAAATATCTGTCCCGAAGTTGTGCAGACAGTTCAGATTACCCACTGATGGAGCGTGATGGAGTGCTTTTCCAGACCTCATCATTGTCCTGCCAGGGGATTGTGGAAAATGACATTTTTTTGTGCCACGTAGGAATGAGGCCAAAAATTCCTGAGTCCAATGCTTGACTTTCGCTAATCTACTTTCCAAAATATAAAATGTCTAAAATGTAATATTTTAGCCATACCTAAATTAGAAGTTGAGTTATTTAAAGGGTCAGTCCATTTGGTGGTCCATTTGTGTGAAATGAACCCAGTGGATATATTCTGAAAATACAACCTTTATCCTATGTACTATCAATTTCTAAATGTATTCTCTAGCAGAGTGTATCCGTATCTGCTTCCAATGGTGCAAATTTAGGTGGGACGGTCCCAGTTTGAAGGCTCTGTCCTGCCCCACTGCCTACAAACATCACATGATTTGGAAAATTAACAGGCAATAATGGGAAGGAAGGGGGGGATGGGGGGGTAAGGGGTGGCCTACCAGTTCTAAAATAATAGGCACACCTACCAGGGGCTGGGACCACGCCTCTGTTGTGACACGGCTATGCCTCCTCCGCAATTCATTGCCCCCTGTTTTTCTGATTCTAGGGGCTCCGAAGTTGGAGCATGGGTTCTCAGTTCCAAGCCCCAAGTAAACCTAACAGGTCATGTTTTCAGGGTTTCTAGATGTAGAAACAGGTGGGCTAATTACTGACCAAAATTGATTAACTCAATTGTGCATATTAAATAAATCCTGAAAACATGACCTGTTGGGGGTACTTGAGGACTGGAGTTAAGGCTGTGATTTGAGCTTCTCGCCACTTTCCACCATCAGTTGCGTATTCCTTCAAGCAAAATGAATTATTTTTCAGAATCCCAATTATGATTTGAATAGTGTTATTGACAGTTCGGAGCTGGTTGGTTGGTACTTCATCACTCTCCACTTTATCACTTTTCAAGGGTTAGTACATCTGACCCAAAGTACCAGCCAATCAGCTCCTAACTGTCATTATTCAATCCCAGCATGTGACACAGCAGTTAGGAGCTGATCGGTTGGTACTTTATCTCTCTCTCTACTTTATCTTTCTCCAACAAATCTTCCACGAAGACCATTCCCCTGACTTCTTTGGTCCAGAAGGAGCTCCAGTCTCCCAGAGACATGAGAAAGGGAAGCCCTCATGCATCACCCTGTGCTATCCATAACATGCGACCGGTTTACATTGAAACGTATGGTTACTGACCTGCGGGATACATCGGGTGCAGTTTGGAAATGGGTGAAGCTCTCCCATAGTTGTCGTGGGTCTTAAAGTTCTGTTGGGTTACTGCGGTTTCTTTAAAAAATGTAAGATTTTTTTTTTGCCGTATGTACGATTTCTTTCTTTGAACAGATTAATAGTTTTCAAGTGGTGTCACTGTCTACTAGCAGTGTGCTTGGACTGTCCATGGTGCTTGGTGCTGTAGGACAAGGCAGCTGCACCTATGTTGTCACATCTACAGATGGGTCCACGGTTATCTTGGCTAGTTTGCTGCGCCTAGGCACAACATGGTTTATTAACATAAACCCTTCATCTTTCTGCTGCGGGGTACACTGGGCTCCACAAGAAATAGACATAGGGGTGTAGAGTAGGATCTTGATCCGAGGCACCAACAGGCTGAAAAGCTTTGACTGTTCCCAGAATGCACAGCGCCACCTCCTCCATAACCCCGCCTCCCTGCACAGGAGCTCAGTTTTTTAGTTGGTGCTGCAGTAAGCAGGCACGTAACAGAGGGGCTGCTCCAGGCATCCCTAAGAAGAGCTTTTTTTGAAGAAAAAAGTGAAGACTTCAAGGGCAGCAGCGGTGGTAAATGTCAGAAGACATTCACTGCTGCAGCTCCAGCTCTCCCCAGCGGCGCTGTACACTCCCGAGCCCTGGTTGCCGGGTAACTACAGCAGGAGGCTCCGGTTTTCTTCACGTCAGGCACACACGACAGGGGCTCTCCGGGATCGCGTGGCCGCGCTTCGGGAGGTGGTGAGTGGATCCCGCTTGCGGGACCCGGTCTTTATCGCGATCCGGTGCGGTCAGTGGGAGGCGGGCCGCGCGCGCTGGTGGTGGACACTGTGGCAATACAGGTGATCCCACTAGATCACCAGGGCATGGGTGCAGGTCAGGTTTTCTCTCTAAACCATTTTCAGTAGCCCACAGTACCCGGTGGTTTTGCCAGCAGGGGGATAAGGCTTAGACCTGAAGCCCCTCCCCCAGCCCCAGGGCGCTATTTCCTGCAAATGTTCCCGCCCTGGAGCTGCATATCTGTCTCTCCCTCACTCCCTGTCAGTGTCTGCGGCGCCATTATCCCTCAGCTTCACTGTTCCTGGGACTGCTTGGGCAAATCCTCCTGTGTAAAGCCGCCTGGTTGTCAGCGCTATGACTTTACATGACACTTAAGTATTCTACCTGCCTTTTTAGACAGTGCTAGTTAAGGAAGAGTGCATTTAGTCAGGGTTTTCTAGTACAATTACCCTGTGATATACATCTAGTTCTTACTGTGTAGTGTTATATCTATTGACTATATAGCTATATATATATATATATATATATATATATAGAAGCTAGTCCAGTGCAGTATTATTGTTAGTAATAACCTCTGCGTTGTACAAACTGTGACTATCTGTGTGTGCATTAGATAGCTGAGTGGTGTCCATTTCGTGTCTTTCACTCAACTTGCTATCCCTATATTCCATAACCTGAGGGGGCTTGGTGCGTCAGGTGTTATATTGATATAGGATTTTCACAAAGATATACTTTAATACGTATTTTTCTCTGTGATTTAGTCACCATATCTCTCCTTTATCTCTGCTAGTGTTGACTACACTGCGCAGGGGTTTGGGTAAGGGGTATTGTGCTGCTGCCAATTGTACTGTGTTACCTGATACTGCAAGTGATATCATGTCTGCTTATGAGGGTAACGGTTCTAGGGCTGAACACACTGTTGGTGTTGCTGAAGCCACAGATCCCTATGAGGAAAATATAACAGCTGTGGGCTCTGGTTCTGGGGGCTCCTTGCCCCCCAGTGGGACTGTGGCAACGGAGGTACATAATGAACCACCGTGGGCCGCTTTTTCCACGCTTCTACATATGCTAGTTAATAAACTAACACCCCCTATGGGACCCCCAATGCCGGTACAACCGTATGTGGTCCCTGCAGCTAACCCCCCGTGGGCGGACGATTTATCTGCTCAATTGAAGAAGTTGAACCAGTCCCAGACTACTAAAAAGTCTGACCATCGCTCGCCTAAGTCCAAGGGGTCCTCTAAGCGAGCGCTTGTTTCCTCACAATCCACTGCTGTCACTGACACCTCGTCTGATGAAGACGGCACTTACACTGAACCCACAGGTTCTGACTCAAATACAGCTGATGGGGAGGGTAGTTCACATGTGGATGTTCCTGATCTTTTGGAGGCTATTAAGTTAATTCTACAGATTACGGATGATCCCGAGCCATCCGTCCCTCCTAAGAAGCCAGATAGGTTCAAGCGTCAGAAGGTGGTTAAACAGGTTTTACCTCACTCTGATCACCTAGTGGATATACGTCAGGAACCCTGGGAAAACCCGGGTACGAAGTTTGTGCCTCAGAAGAAGATGCTGGCTCGCTATCCCCTTGCACCAGAGCTGTCTAAGAATTGGGAAACGCCTCCTCCAGTAGACTCACATGTGGCTAGGATGGTGGTTTCCTCAGCTCTACCTGTCACTACCGTCACGTCTCTAAAAGAGCCTATGGATAAACGAGTGGAGGGTTGTCTTAAAGTGATTTACACCCTCACGGGGGCTGCACACAGGCCCACTATTGCAGCAACGTGGGCTGCAGAGGCTATTGAAGCATGGGCCTTGGAGTTAGAAGCTGAAATCTCTTCTGACCATGCTAGACAATGCTTGTCATATATTGTCACAGCTTCTCGCTATATTAAAGAGGCGGCTTCTGATGCCGGTATCCTAGCAGCCAAGGCCTCTACTACGTCAGTCCTGGCTCGCCGGATATTGTGGCTGAGATCCTGGTCTGTGGATCTGGACTCTAGAAAAACCCTGGAGGTACTCCCTTTCAAGGGAGATATTCTGTTTGGGGAGGACTTGAATAAGATAGTGGCTGACTTGGCTACTGCCAAAACTGCCTGTCTGCCAAGTACCGCTCCTTCTGTGTCGAAGGCTAAAGGTACTTCCTTTCGCCCCTTTCGTCCTTCAGGTAAAGCAAAAGGTCCGGCGTACAACAAGCAGGCCCGCACTTCCAAACCTGGTAAGCCAAAGCCAAAAAAAGCCTGGGCGGCCCTTCAGCCAGCTTCCAAGACCGATAAGCCTGCCGCATGACGGGGCGGGCCTCCCCCTGGGGGACCCCAGGGTGGGTGGCCAGCTTCTAGGGTATGCCCAGGAATGGTTGAAGACCACTTCAGATGCCTGGGTACGGGAAGTCGTCACTCGAGGTTACGCCATAGCCTTCAAAAACCGACCCCCTCATCGATTTTGCCAGACAGACGTCCCGTTGGACCAGACAAAGGCAAACACTCTGCATTCGGTGGTACAGACCCTCCTGGATACAGGAGTCGTAGTACAGGTGCCTCTTGCGCAGAGGGGCCAGGGGTACTATTCTCCGCTGTTTCTAGTCCCGAAACCGAATGGGTCCTCCCGGCCCATTCTCAACCTCAAGGCATTGAACAGGTTTGTGAAGATTTCCAAGTTCCGTATGGAAACCCTTCGCTCTATAGTTCTGGCTTTGGAACCTGGGGACTACATGGTCTCCCTGGACATACAGGATGCTTACCTGCATATTCCTATAGCAGCGTCACATCAGCAATACCTGAGGTTTGCTGTTGGCAACCTCCATTACCAGTTTCAGGCGTTACCTTTTGGTTTAACAACGGCTCCGCGAGTCTTCACCAAAGTAATGGCGGTGCTGACGGTGGTACTCCGCCGTCAAGGGGTCAGGATACTGCCGTATCTGGACGACTTGTTAATCCTGGCAAATTCCCCAAAACTTCTCCTACGTCATCTAGATATGACGGTCCGGTTTCTACAAGCCCACGGGTGGCTCATCAACTGGAAGAAATCCTCCCTGATCCCTGCTCAAAGCATGGTGCATCTGGGAGCGCTATTGGACACTCACAACCAGAGGTTGTTCTTGTGTCAGGAGAAAGTCCTGAAGCTTCAGGACATGATTCGGTGCTTCCTTTCTCTGTCGATACATTCGGCGATGCAAGTGCTGGGCCTCATGATATCAGCATTCGACATGGTGGAGTATGCTCAATTCCATTCTCGCCCCCTCCAGAGGCTGATTCTAGCCAAGTGGGACGGCCTGCCTCACCGGATCAGGTCTCAAATGATCTCATTGACTCCGGAGGTCCATCTGTCGCTGCTCTGGTGGCTCTAGGACCAACAATTGTGCAGGGGCCATCCCTTCTGGATATCCAACTGGGTCCTGCTGACGACAGATGTCAGTCTTAGAGATTGGGGCGCGGTGATGGAGCAACACTCCCTTCAGGGTCGGTGGACCAAGGAGGAGTCCCTCCTCTCAATCAACATTCTGGAATTGTGGGCGGTCTTCAATGCATTGAACCTAGCCTAGCATATAATTCACAACCGTCCTGTTCAAGTGCAGTCCGACAACGCCATCTACCGGCCATATCGTCAATTTTCATTCCGGGAGTGCTGAATTGGGAAGCGGACTTTCTCAGTCGTCAGGATGTGCATGCCGGCGAGTGGGGCCTCCATCTAGAAATGTTTCAACTCCTAGTGGAAAAGCGGGATCTTCCAGATGTAGATCTGATGGCATCTTGACACAATCACAAGGTTCCGGTCTTCGGAGCAAGGACAAGGGATCCTTAAGCAGCATTCGCAGATGCGCTGGAGGTGCCATGGAGGTTTCGGCTGCCGTACGTGTTCCCTCCGGTGTCACTCCTGTCCAGGGTAATTCGGAAGTTCAAGCAAGAAAAAGGAATTCTGCTTCTCATAGCTCCAGCGTGGCCCAGACGGCACTGGTTCTCAGACCTGCAGGGCCTATCGTCAGAGCGTTCAATTCTACTTCCACAACGCCCAGACCTCCTCGTTCAGGGCCCCTGTGTCTACCATGACCTAGCCCAGCTGTCTTTGATGGCGTGGCTCTTGAAGCTTCCGTCTTAAGGGCTAAAGGGTTTTCTGAGGCGGTCATTCAAACTATGTTGCGGGCCCGGAAACCGGCTTCGGCTCGGATTTACTATCGGGTCTGGCATTCTTACTTTGTTTGGTGCGCATCTAACGATTTTGACGCTTCCAAGTTTAGTATAGCCAAGTTGCTGGCTTTTCTTCAGCAGGGCCTGGACTTAGGCCTGCGTCTGGCCTCCCTCAAGGTTCAAAAATCTGCCTTGTCGGTGTGGTTTCAGAGAAAAATTGTGACCTTACCTGATGTGCATACCTTTACTCAGGGTGTGTTGCGTATCCAACCTCCCTAAGTCCCGCCTGTGGCTCCTTGGGACTTGTCGGTGGTTTTGGAGGTGTTACAAGAGTCTCCGTTTGAACCTCTTGGTTCAGCTGACCTTAAGTGGCTTTCCCTTAAGGTGGTGTTTCTGCTGGCTATTGCTTCAGCTAGAAGAGTGTCGGATTTGGGTGCCTTGTCCTGTATTTCCCCATATCTGATATTTCACCGTGACCGGGCGGTTCTTAGGACTCGTCCCGGATATTTACCTAAGGTGGTTTCTTCGTTCCACCTTAACCAGGAGATTGTGGTTCCGGCACTTGTTTCTCATGATCTGTCTCCCAAAGAGTGGTCTTTGGATGTGGTACGGGCTCTCCGTATCTATGTGAAGAGAACTGCTTCTATTAGGAAATCTGATTCTCTCTTTGTGCTGTTTGGATTTCACAAATGGGGCTTGCCTGCTCACAAGCAAACTTTGGCCAGATGGATTAGAATGGTGATTGCACATGCTTATGTGAGGGCTGGTCTGTCAGCTCCCGTTCACATTACGGCCCATTCTACTCAGTCTATTGGACCTTCTTGGGCGGCCCGCCATGGTGCGACCCTTGAACAATTGTGCAAGGCGGCTACATGGTCCTCTGTGAACACGTTTATAAGGTTCTATGCCTTCGATACTGCCGCTTCCCAGGATGCTTCCTTTGGACGCCGGGTTCTTGTGCCCGCTACAGTGCATCCCCTCCCATAAGGAACTGCTTTAGGACATCCCCTGTGTCTATTCCTTGTGGAGCCCAGTGTACCCCGCAGCAGAAAACGAGTTTTATGGTAAGAACTTACCTTTGTTAAAACTCTTTCTGCGAGGTACACTGGGTTCCACAAGGCGCCCACCCTGACGCACTTAGCTTCTTTGGGTTGGTATGGCATTAGCCGCTGATACTTCTCCTGTCGTGAGAGTGTGGTGTATGTGGCTACTAACCGTTGTCGTCTCTTTTCCTGCTACTGCATTGGGCTGGTTAACTAAAAACTGAGCTCCTGTGCAGGGAGGCGGGGTTATAGAGGAGGCGGCGCTGTGCATTCTGGGAACAGTCAAAGCTTTTCAGCCTGTTGGTGCCTCGGATCAAGTTCCTACTCTACACCCCTATGTCTATTCCTTGTGGAGCCCAGTGTACCTCGCAGAAAGAGTTTTAACAAAGGTAAGTTCTTACCATAAAACTTGTTATTGTTCTCAGCTCCAATACAATACAGAGAACAATACAGCAGGGGATCAAGTCCAACTGCCCAGTCTCAGTTCATCCTATTAAAGGTCAAGATAAACATGGACCCATCTGTATGTCTATAGTCTCATCCTAACATACAGTAGATGACGTCATTTACACAGAGACACTATTAAAAATAGCACTTCTGTAAGTGCCATGTTTTCCACCTTGGCAGCAGATAGGGCCGCAGTGGGTTGTTTTCTGCATGTCTCACTGATGACTGCGTCTGCTATTGCAAACAAGTGTCCTGTGTTTGAACGACGGTCGTCCCCATCTGATCCCCAATCGGCATCACATACAGATTTAATTGCAGAATTTTATAGTTTCCATATTTTGAAAACTCTCATTTCAAGGAAGTTGAAGCCTTTAAATGGTATAGGTTCAGGATCTCGGATGTCGTGATCCTGGCAACCGAAATACGGACGCCGGAATTCCAACAGCTTTCAAAACATTGATGCCGGAATCCCGACCAGGTCAACATCCCGACGCCGGGATACCAACAGCTGGAATCCTGAAGGTAAGTATAGCCGGGAGGATAAGGTTTTGGCCGCAGGGAGGGGGGTGGTTAGGTTTAAGTGCCACTTGGAGGTTGGTAGGGTTAGGTTGTGATGGGAGAGGGGGTTAGGGCGCTGGGAGGGGGTGAGGCATCACAGGGGGGCGAGGGGTTAGAGTTAGGCTGCGGCAAGGGGGGGTCAGGTTTAGGTACTATGGGGGGATGTTAGGCACTAAGGGGAGAAGTTAGGGTTAGGCTGTTGTAAGGGAGGGTTGTGGGGGTAGGTAATACTTACCTCACCCCGGTCGGGATTGAGAACATCGGGATGACGGCGGCAGTATTGTGACCGCCGGCAACCCATCCAACGGGATCACATACCTACAGGGGTGTAGTGAGGGTGACTCCAGTGGAGCGCGAGTTCCGGGCACCAGAAAAGTTAGAGGGCACCCGCCCCCCCCCCCCCCCCCCACCCCTCCCTCTGCTATACCGTAAATCGCTGTACAGACAGCTGCAGAGCAGGAGGAGGAGAAGCAGAAGGGCACACGCTTACTCTGAGACTGGGTAGGGATCAGGGCAGGTCAGTGGTGACAGCAGGAGACACAGGCAGCCAGAACATGCCGGAGCTCTGCCGCACTCTTTTAATGTCTGCTTGTGCCTGTGCAGCAGGGTTACTTCTCTCCAGCTACATCACTCTCTGCCCGGCTGCTGCAGCACCTCTTTCTGCCCTGGCTGCTGCAGCACCTCTCTCTGTCCCAGTTGCTGCTGCTGGAGCACCTCTCTCTGCATTAGAAGCTGCAGAGTAACATATATAAGCAGCTCTGTTGTGGCATAATGTGTATAAGTGGCTCTACTGTGGTGTAACATGAATAAACGGCTCTACTGTGGTGTAACGTGTATAAGCGGCTTCTGCTCTGTTGTGTAATGTGTATTAGGGGCTCTACCATGTGGCGTAAAGTGTATAAGGGGCTCTACTGTGTGGTGTATAAGGGGCTCTACTGTGTGGCATAACGTGTATAAGGGGCTCTACCGTGTGGTGTAAAGTGTATAAGGGGCTCTACCGTGTGGTGTAATGTGTTTAAGGGGCTCTACTGTGTGGTGTATAAGGGGCTCTACTGTGTGGCATAACGTGTATAAGGGGCTCTACCGTGTGGTGTAAAGTGTATAAGGGGCTCTACTGTGTGGTGTAATGTGAATAACGGACTCTACTGGTGTCATGTGAATAACAGACACTACTGTGAGTTGTAATCTGAATTGGTACTATTTTGTGGCCACACCCCTTCCCCATGAATGCCACGCCCCTATATATTTGTTGCTCGCCTTCAGCATGCACTGTCCCTATTTTAAACATGGGGGATGCCCAAAGGAATCTTTTGCCCTGAGATCCTCAAGGTCTAGAACCGGCCCTGTCACCAATTTAGGATTATTAAATATTTTTTTCTTTTCAAATGTGACATTTCAGTACAGGAGAGGGGGTGCCGAAACATACCCTTGCCCCGAGCACCATGGCACCTAGCTACACCTCTGCATGCCTATCCCCTTAGGTTTCTGATTACTGCAGCCCGGTGTTGTTTCCCAGGGATTCACCGGCTTTGCATCTGACCTTGCACACTTTGCAAGTATTACTTCATGTCGTAGATCTGAGGATCAATTGTGACAGTCCCTGTCTCCAGGTTTTGTAAGATCCTTAAGCCTAACAGGTGATGTGCAGGCCCGAGGTCTTTTAACTTGAATTTCTGCTCTAGATGCTTCACATTCGCTACAGATCACCCATATATACAACAACGATGAACAACTTTTGCAATACTTGTTTGTGGTATAGACAGTGATCAGTTTTTGAATGTATAAAGCGGCTAATTCAGGTTGGATCGCAAAGAGCGATCAAACCGGAATTTTTACAATTGACCCGCCGGCGCATGCACCCGCATTTATTGCAGGCGCCCCACAGAAAATGCAAAAGCCTCTGCCTGTCAATCAGGCAGAGGCGGTCGCAGGGCGGGGGCAGCAACGCACCATTTCCAAAGCAAAGACAGAGCATTGCGGGGGCGGCGGCATGAAAGGTGGGCGTGGTGGCGCAAACGGGGGTGTGGCATGGGTGTGATCGGGGCGGCTGCATGATGTCAAACGCAAGTGCTGCGATCAGAAAGATGGTGATGGGCTTCCTGCGGGCGCAGCCAGGCTGCGTCGGCAGAAGGCTATCCTATTTTTAGCGATCACGCTGAAATTGCGGTGCGACCGCAATTTCAGCATGGTAACGGGGGTGGGGTGGGGGATGGTAGCGGTTATCATGCTGGGTGGCCCCCAGCATGCGATCAAAAGGATTGCAAATTCTGCTACTAATTTGCAGTCCTTACATGATCAGGTCCGAAGTCCATCTCCAATAGTACAATGACCGCGCTGTTTTACACCGTACAGTAAAATGATTTCTTCGATATAAATAACTTTTTTGGGGGTGAATTGCCGTCCATAAAGAAGATTTTCTAGCACTATAATATACAGTACCTCCCAACTGTCCAGATTTTCTTGGGACTGCCCCGCTTTCCAACCCAGGGGCCGCAGTGGGAGGCTCCTGCATGCGCACAGCGGCTATTCACGGAAGACAAAGGGAAATGGGGCATGCCAGCAGCTCACAGAGCGCTGGCCACTGCCCCCTAAGTGACGAATTTGGGAGGCGTGGCTGGCGGATACATCATCCCCGCTTAGCTACGCCCCTTTCCCAGGGTCACACACCCTTTTCGGACGTGGGGCGTGGCGTTCACCGCGTCGGAGTCCCGCTGACACTTTTGTCAATGATGGGAGGTATGCTATAAATAGGCCCACAAATTGTAAAGTGTTTCAAATCACAACACTTGGTGTGACTGCAGCAAAGATGTATGAGGACACATCTGTAGGTGAGAGATTTACACACCTCCAGTGTGACATGAACCATGATGTGTGGCCACGCCCTTTCCGCATGTACACGAGAACCCGATCCCCATGTTCCAAGTTATGCTATTTATGGCCTTACCAGTCTTAATCACCCGGACCCCCAAAGCCTTAATCCAGTTTTGCATATGACTACGCTATAATTTAAGCAGTGCCACATGGGCCTGAAATTTATGATGGTCCTATTGTGTGACACCGCAGGGGGCGTGATCAGCGCTGCAGGGGTGCTACTAGTGTTATTGGGGTTGTCCGTGAGACTGCGCTGGTTACACTGTGACTGGCAATGACTTCCTGATGGAAGTCCTACCTGCCAGTCACCCGCAGGTCATGCAGTTCCATTGGGAGGTGTTTTCCTCCCTCTGGGACTGCCGGTACGGGCTGCAATTATCAGAGAGCTGGCTTCCTATATATATATATATATATATATATATATAGTAACGTAAGAAAATATAATGAGTCACATCTTCAGTCAGTGGCAGTGCATACCAGCACCGTAACTACGTGTGTGCGTGTCACACAGCGCAGTTGCCCTGAGGGCGCAATGGCCAGCGGCTTGTAATGAGTCGAATTGACTCATTACAACAAGCCGCCTGTTCTGTGCTGTGTGCGTTGCACTGATGACGAGGAGTGGAGCCGCTCCGGATGCAGGGGAGAAGGAGGAGGGATGGGGACTGGAGCCGCAGCAGCGCTATCTCATTGATAGAGGAGCCGCTGCAGCAGTCCCCTCTCCTTCCGCATTGACTGCCCAGCGCTGCTGTGAATGCTGGGATGTGTTTCCCTCATCCCAGCATTCACAGCGGCGGCCAGCCAATGCAGAAGAAGAGGGGACTGCTGCAGCGGCGCCTCTACCAATTACATAATGCTGCTGCGGCTCCAGTCCCCGTCCCTCCTCCTCCTTCCCCCCTGCATCCGGAGCTGCCAGCACCGAGGAGCCTGGCTGCCAGCAGGGAGAGATGGTAAGTATCTCTCTCTCTCTCTGCCACAATGTGTAAAAAGGGTGACGCTGTCTGCCGTAATGTGTAAAAAGGGGGACCCTGTCTGCCGTAATGTGTAAAATGGGGGATGCTGCCTGCCATAATGTGTAAAAAGGGGACGCTGTCTGTCGTAATGTGTAAAAAGGGGGACATTGTCTGCCGTAATGTGTAAAAAAGGGGACGCTGTCTGTCGTAATGTGTAAAAAGGGCACGCTGTCTGCCGTAATGTGTAAAAAGGGGAACGCTGTCTGCCGTAATGTGTAAAAAGGGGGACGCTGTCTGCCGTAATGTGTAAAAATGGCACGCTGTCTGCCGTAATGTGTAAAAAGGGGGATTAATGTGTAAAAAGGGGACGCTGTTTGCCGTAATGTGTAAAAAGGGGGACGCTGTCTGCCGTAATGTGTAAAAAGGGGGACGCTGTCTGCCGTAATGTGTAAAAAAGGGGACGCTGTCTGCCGTAATGTGTAAAAAAGGGACGCTGTCTGCTGTAATGTGTAAAAAGGGGATGCTGTCTGCCGTAATGTGTAAAAAGGGGGACGCTGACTGCCGTAATGTGTAAAAAGGGGGACGCTGTCTGCCGTAATTTCTAAAAAGGGGACACTGTCTGCCGTAATGTGTAAAAAGGGGGACTGGCTGCCGTAATGTGTAAAAAGGGGACACTGGCTGCCGTAATGTGTAAAAAGGGGGACTGGCTGCCGTAATGTGTAAAAGGGGCTCTACCTGTTGTCGTGGTGCTACTGTGCAGCGTAATTTGAATAATGGAGACTACTGTGCACCGTAGTATGAATTGGTATTATTTTGTGGCCACGCACCTTCCCCATGAAGCCACGCCCCTATATATTTTTTGCGCGCCTACAGCAGGGGGTCTTGCATGGGGGGGCGCCAATGCCGTTTCTTGCACACAGCGCTAAAATGCCTAGTTACGGCACTGGTGCATACCTTTCACAGAGGCACTGCAGGACACTGACACTGCAGCCTGTTGCCCATGATCAGCTGCTGCAGGGTATCTCTGTCACAGCCATCAAGGCCGTAAGCTGGCTGCTGCACAAGCAGTTATACAGGGTGGTGGGCCGGCGCTTGCTGTGGATGTCATGTGATGTCACGGCGCTGGAGAGTCAGGTACTGTGCGGTGCAGGAAGTGCTTATGAAGCCTTCCGCTGCGCCGTCATTAGCAAAATTATAATGCCCAGTTTCAACCTCCGGACAGGAAAGTGGGGAAGGGGGGTTGGCAATATCAGTGGGCGGGGCCTTAGGCGGCCGCTCCATCCGCCCCTATGTTAATCCGGCCCTGAATTTAAGGCAGTGGTTGCCAAACTTTTTGGAATAACCGCGTACAACTCTGAATTACTGAATGTACATTGTTTAGGAAACATAGGGGGTCTATTTACTAAGCCTTGGAGGGAGATAAAGTGGGTGGAGATAAAGTACCAGCCGACCAGCTCCTAACTGTCATTTTTCAAACCCAGCCTGTGACATGACAGTTAGGAGCTGATTGGCTGATACTTATCTTAATAAATAGACCCGTTATAATAATCAGCTGGATAATCACTGCATAAGTGCAATAGTCTCTCCCTCTAAATATATATATATATATATATATATATATATATACATACAATAGATATATATAATTGTATTCTTATATTGCAAAAGCTGGTGAATAACTAGCAGCTGGGATCTATTAGTGTCTTGGCTTCTGTTGATTGATTCCAACATTCTGAGCATCTTTCTCAGTGAGGAATTATTGCTCCTATGCCGAGGTTTCTGTAAGGGTCTGGAACGGGCCACTTCCAGCAGTGCTACCTGAGCTTTGCACTGATTCCTGCATTTATATTTTAGGAATCAACATCTGTTGCCGACTGGATAGAAAAAGTTCTTTTCTGTGCAATTACAGACACAACTCTTAATGACAATTTCCTGCTTTCAATGTCATTCGCGTCAATAAAATAGATTGTACAATTGAAACATATTGCATGAACTGACAACGTGAGATCACTCTAATAATGTTCTTTTGTTTAAACTTCTGCAAACGGAATGACACCAATTATATGATATGCTCAAATGAGCAGAACGCTGAAGCTGTATTTGCTAAATGAGCTCATTAGTTTTTTCACATACCTTATGTTATTGCCCTTATCATACGAGTAGATTTATTAATGTTAGTGTATCTGCTGTGAGAAGTTTCAAGGCTTATCTGTGAGTGGTTCTTGGAGAAACATGAAATCAAAGGTAAGAAAGAGAAACTTTTGATCACAAAGAGAGAAAATCTATTTTTGGAAAACTCTTTTTACACTGTATTGTCAATATGTAACTATGGCCCTCATTCCGAGTTGTTCGCTCGTTAGTTTTTTTCGCAACGGAGCGATTAGTCGCAAACTGCGCATGCGCAATGTTCGCAGTGCGTCTGCGCCAAGTAAATTTGCAAAAAAGTTTGGTATTTTACTCACGGCTTAACGAAGAAATTTCTTTGTTCTGGTGATCGGAGTGTGATTGACAGGAAGTGGGTGTTTCTGGGTGGAAACTGGCCGTTTTATGGGAGTGTGCGGAAAAACGCTGCAGTTTCTGGGAAAAACGCGGTAGTGTCTGAAGAAACGGGGGAGTGTCTGGACGAACGCTGGGTGTGTTTGTGACGTCAAACCAGGAACGAAACGGGCTGAGCTGATCGCAGTGTAGGAGTAAGTCTCGAGCTACTCAGAAACTGCTAAGAAATTTATTTTTGCAGTTCTGCTAATCTTTCGTTCGCAATTCTGCTAAGTTAAGATACACTCCCAGAGGGCAGCGGCTTAGTGTGTGCACTGCTGCGAAAAGCAGCTAACGAGTGAACAACTCGGAATGAGGGCCAATTCCTTTTGTTAAAACGTAACTTTTCTTTGTCTTATGTGAGCGGTTCTCTCTGGTGCTGTCCTGCATTAGTTGAGGATGATAGTAACTGGGAAAA
The DNA here is from genome assembly GCF_028390025.1 of Pseudophryne corroboree. NCBI lineage: Eukaryota > Metazoa > Chordata > Amphibia > Anura > Myobatrachidae > Pseudophryne > Pseudophryne corroboree. Next base: position 467,191,483 of record NC_086451.1, read on the forward strand.
AGATCTCTCTCCAGCTGGGTGTGGTATGGAGGGTCGACAACTAGGTCGACAGTGTCTAGGTCGACCACTATTGGTCGACAGTAACTAGGTTGACAGGGATGCTAGGTCGGCAGGATCTGTAGGTTGACATGGTCTAGGTCGACATGAGTTTTTTATGTTTTTTTGGTGTCGTTTTCTCCGTACAGTGACCGGGAACCCCGATTAGTGCACCGTGTCTTCTCGCATGGCTCGCTTTACTATTCCCAATTGTAGTACGCGTGGATCGTTAAATATGAAAAAGTTCAAAAAAAGAAAAAAATGTGAAAATCTCATGTCGACCTTTTGACCTGTCGACCTAGAACATGTCAACCTTAGAGACCCTGTCAACCTAGAAACCCTGTCAACCTAGTTACTGTCGACCAATAGATGTCGACCTAGACACTGTCGACCTAGTTACTGTCGACCTAGAGACCGGAAAATCTCCAGCTAAGGTGGCGATTCAGACCAGATCGTTGGGCTGATAATTTTGCTGTCCTGCGATCAGATAGTCGCTGTCCTCAGGGGGAGTGTAAGTTAGCCGTGCAAGTATGTGATCCCATGGGGTATATTTACTAAAATTCGTATTTGTGCCGATTTGGAGGGAGATTAAATACGAATTACATCGAATGTGTGAATTTGCAACTTTTTGAATTTTTCACGCAAGATTTACTATGCTGTCGTATTCTGCATTTTCGTTTTTTCCGATGTCGATGTCATTCGTAATTTCGGGCAGTGTTTTACGGGAGTGAATAGTAAAACACTGCCGACATTAACACAATGAATCTCGGCTGGATCTGTGAGATCCGTGCAGGGCTTCATTGTGCACCTTTCAAAAAAAAATAAAGTGTTAAAAATCCTGAAAAAAAAATGCGTGGGGTCGCTCCTCCTAAGCAAAACCAGCCTCGGGCTCTTTGAGCCAGTTCTGGTTGTAAAAATATGGGGGGGGAATTGACAGGGGTTCCCCCATATTTGAACAACCAGCACCGGGCTCTGCGCCTGGTCCTTGTGCAAAAAATACGGGGGACAAAAAGCGTAGGGGTCCCCCGTTTTTTTTGAACCAGCACCGGGCTCCACTAGTCAGAGAGATAATGCCACAGCCAGGGGACACTTTTATATAGGTCCCTGTGGCCCTGGCATTAAATCACTAACTAGTCACCCCTGGCCGGGGTACCCTGGAGGAGTGGGGACCCCATAAATCAAGGGGTCCTCCCCCCTCCAGCCACCCAAGGGCCAGGGGTGAAGCCCGAGGCTGTCCCCCCCATCCAAGGGCGGCGGATGGGGGGCTGATAGCCAAGTGAATAAAGAAGAATATTGTTTTTTGTAGCAGTACTACAAGTCCCAGCAAGCCTCCCTCGCAAGCTGGTACTTGGAGAACCACAAGTACCAGCATGCGGTGGAAAAACGGGCCCGCTGGTACCTGTAGTACTACTGCAAAAAAAATACCCAACAAAAAACAGGACACACACACCGTGACAGTAAAACTTTATTACATACATGCACACTTACATACACACATACTTACCTATGTTCACACAAGGCTCGGTCCACTTCTCCATTTAGACTCCACGGGGTACCTTTGAAAAAAATTATACTCACATAATCCAGTGTAGCTTGTGTCCTCTTTATAATCCACGTACTTGGCAAAAAAACAAACCCGAACCACGCACTGAAAGGGGGCCCATGTTTACACATGGGACCCCTTTCCCCAACATCCGGGACCCCCCGTGACTCCTGTCAAAGAGGGTCCTTTCAGCCAATCAGGGAGCGCCAAAAATTGTAACACTTTCCTACCCCTTCCCACTGATAAACATGCACGGATCTCACGGATCCGTGCATGCCTATCAGAACACGGTAAAAAAAAGCAGGTCTATTTTAAAACTGCTTTTTTTTACGAATTGTACTTTTTCACGGCAGTGTTTGGCTATTGCCGGCAGTGATTGTGAATACGAATTTTTAGTAAATTACCGAGTTGTATAAAATAACAGGCGTATTTGACCGATGGTGTATTCATTCGTAATTTTTTTCTTTGACTTAACAAAAAATACGAATGCCCTCATCACTGCCGAGATTTTTGTTTAGTAAATTCCAGAGAAAACACCAAATCGGTCAAAATCGAAAAAAATCGGGAGCTTAGTAAATATACCCCCATGCAGAGCCGGCCATAGGCATAGGCAAACTAGGCAATTGCCTAGGGCATTTGATATGTCTAGGGGCATCAGCAGCTTCTACTGAATAAAATGATATGCGGCATGCCTATATTCTGTGTGTAGCATTTCATATGCAGATACAGCCACAGTCTCACACAGTATATAGGCATGCCACATATCATTTTAATCAGCAGAAGCTGCTTGTGCATCCTAGCCACATAGCAATGCAAATAAGATGCATTTTCGTAAAAAAAGGTGCCCAACGTTAGTATTGAGGCAAGATTTATGAGGACACATCTGTATCCAAGCAGAGGCAGAGGTCACAGTGTTAGTGGCAGTGTGAGTGCTGTGTGCATGTGAGTGGGTTGGTTGTGCAGTAGTGTTCGGAATATGTGTAAGGAGCATTATGTGTGTCATGTAAAAATGCATTAATAATGTGCAACATATGTGTAAGGGGCACTATGTGTATCATTGTGTATATAAGGGCATTAATAATGTGCAGCATATGTGTAAGAGACATTATGTGTAAAAGGGCATTAATTATTATTATTATTATTATTATTACATTTTATTTATAAGGCGCCACAAGTGTTTTGCAGCGCCGTACAAAGGACAGTACAGGGGACAAAACATTGCATTACAGTAAATAACTAACAGAAATAGAGTACAGGTAACAGAGCACCACACATTCTCAAGACATAATACAGCTAAGATGTAAGTATTGAGGGAGTGATCATCGTACTACTAGAGGCTGGTGGCTATAGATAGAGATGAGCCTTTACTAGCAGGGTAAAGATCGTTGTTGAGTAGGGGAGAGCTGTGAGTGAAATGTATCGAGAAGAGGGCTCTGACAACAAGAGGAAAGAGGGCCCTTCTCTGAAGAGCTAACAATCTAGTGGGGAGGGGCGACAGACAGATGACAAGAGGTGCAGGCAAGCGGGAGGTAGCCTGATGGCAGTATGCAAGCAAAGCTGAGATGTTCACGGCATGAGGCAGGGGGGTGGAGGCGCGGCTTCAGGACTGGATTATGCATCGGGAGGGTATGCTTTGATGAATAGGTGGGTTTTTAGTGCCCATTTGAAGCTTTGCAAGGTCGGGGTTGTCACAATGTATAAGGCGCATTATGTTTATAAGGACATTAATAATGTGTCTTATATGTGTAAGGGGCATTATTGTGTGGCATTATGTGTATAAGGTGCTCTACTATGTGGCGTTGCGTATAGAAAGGGCACTACAGTGTTGTATAATGTGAATAAAGAGCAATAGGGTGTGGTGTAATGTGAATAAGGAGCAATTCAGTGTGATGTAATGTGAATAAGGGGCTCTACTGTGAGGAGTAACGTTTATAAGGTAAAGTGATATTACTGTGGGATGTAATATGAATTATGGACACTATCACATGATCAAATGTGAATAAAGTTGCAGTACTGTGTGGCGTAATTGGAATTGGGGTTACTAGTGTGTGGCCATGTGCCTTGCCAGCAAAAACACACCCCTTTTTGGGCTGTGCGCCAAATGTGCGAACTGTTCCTATTTAAAATATAGGGGGTACAAACACCAAAATAAGGACTGCTATGGATAAGGGGTGATGGTGCTGGGAAATAGGTGCAAGGTCAGAGGCGGAACCAGCGGTGGTGCTAGGGGGCACCAGCCAAAATCTTGCCTAGGGCATCATATTGGTTAGGGCCGGCTCTGCCCCCATGTGTACACCGAGCTGCAAACATCCACTTTGTGCAGTGTGTGTGCAGCCCAGGACTTACTCCTACAGGGGGTCATTCCGAGGTGATCGTAGCTGTGCTAAAGTTAGCACAGCTACGATCATCTTCCCTGACATGCGGGGGGACGCCCAGCACAGGGCTAGCCCGCCCCGCATGTCAGTGCCTTCCCCCACACAAATAAAAAATCATCGCACAGCGGCGATGCCTTTGTATTTGAGGAGTAACTCCCGGCCACCGCAGCTCCTGCGGCTGCCCGGGAGTGAATTGTCGCTGCCACGTTGGCCGGACCACTCCCACTAAACGCCGGCTTAACGCCGCCATTCAGCCCCCTCCCGCTTAGCGACCGCCTCTGTCTCAGAGGCGATCGCTAGGCAATGAAAGCTGCCATGCGCCGGCGCACTGCGGCGCTGGCGCATGCTCAGTTCCGACCCGATCGCTGCGCTGCAACAAACTGCAGCGAGCGATCGGGTCGGAATGACCCCCACAGTGCGATGAGAACAGGCTGATCGGGGCCGGAGCTGACGTCACCCCCCCTGAAAACGCTTGGACACGCCAGCATTTTTCCTGACACGCCCAGAAAACGGGTGGTCTTCTGTATGCCGAATGTCACCCGGCATACCGACAACTATTCTCCCACGTGGGGGTCCACGACCCCCCTGGAGGGAGAATAGCCACCGTGCCTGCAGCGTGGCGAGCGCACCGAGCCCGCAAGGGGCTCCTTTGCGCTCGCCACGCTGTCGGTATGCCGGCGGTCGGGCTCCCGGCGCCGGTATGCTAGTCGCCGGGAGACCGAGCGCCGGCATACCGTACGACACCCCCAGAAAACAGTCAGTTGCCACCCACAAAAGGCCTCTTACGGTCAATCACCTTGCAAACGCCCGTGCGAACTGAATTTTTTCGCACCATCCTGTTGCTGACCGGCAATGCCGTTGTTGTTGTCCGACGCTTGTGCGTATTGCGGTGCATACGCATGCGCAGTTATGACCTGATCGCCCAGCAACGATCAGGTCTGAATCACCCCCTAATACCTCTGGCTCCATTGCAATATGTATAGTGATGTATCCAGGAATTCTTTAGCAGTGGGACATGCCAGACTGAAGAGGTCAGCAGGAGCAGAGTGGAACTTTCTTTAGCTGGGAACTACAGATGGAGCCCTGCTCATCTATCAATTTAATAGGATTAATTGAGCCAGGGCAGTCGGATTATACCCCTGCTGTATTGTTCTCTCTGTATTGTATTGCAGCTGAGAACAATAGATGAAAGGCTTATGCTAATAAGCCTTGGTGCACCTAGGTGCAGCAGAGAAGGCTAGATGAGCGAGGCTCCATCTGTATAATACAATTCATACTCTTGAGACCCCCACTTTGATCTTCTGCACCAGAAATGAAAGTCCAGATGGGTTTCAAACAGAGCCGGCCCTAACCAATATGATGCCCTAGGCAAGAGTTTGGCTGATGCCCCCTAACACCACCGCTGGTTCCGCCTCTGACCTTTCACCTCTTTCCCAGCACCATCACCCCTCACCCATAGCAGTCCTTATTTTGGTGTTTGTACCCCCTATATTTTAAATAGGAACAGTTCGCACATTTGGCGCACAGCCCAAAAAGGGGTGTGTTTTTGCTGGCAAGGGGCATGGCCACACACTAGTAACCCCAATTCCAATTACGCCACACAGTACTGCAACTTTATTCACATTTGATCATGCGATAGTGTCCATAATTCATATTACATCCCACAGTAGTATCACTTTACCTTATAAACGTTACTCCTCACAGTACATCACACTGAATTGCTCTTTATTCACATTACACCACACCCTATTGCTCTTTATTCACATTAGACGACACAATAGTGCCCTTTCTGTATGCAACGCCACATAGTAGAGCACCTTATACACATAATGCCACACATTAGTAATGCATTTATACACATAATTACACACAGTAATGCCCCTTACACATATGAGACACATTATTAATGTCCTTATAAATATATTGTACCTTACACATTATGACAACCTTTATTAATGCCCTTTTACACGTAATGTCCCTTACACATATGCCGCACATTATTAATGCCCTTATGCACATAATGACACACATAGTGCCCCCTACATATTTGCTGCACATTATTAGTGCCCCTATACACATAATGACACAAATATAGTAGTACCCTGTTACACATATGCCGCACATTATTAATGCCCTTATACACATAATGACACACATAGTGCCCCCTACACATTTGCTGCACATTATTAGTGCCCCTATACACATAATGACACATACAGTAGTACCCTGTTACACATATGCCACACATTATTAATGCCCTTATACACATAATGACACACATAGTGCCCCTTTACACATATGTTGCACATTATAAATGCATTTTTACATGACACACATAATGCTCCTTACACATATTCCGAACACTACTGCACAACTAACCCACTCACATGCACACAGCACTCACACTGCCACTAACACTGTGACCTCTGCCTGGATACAGATGTGTCCTCATAAATCTTGCCTCAATGCTAACGTTGGGCAAGTATTATTTTTTTTTAATGAAAATGCATCTTATTTGCATTGCTATGTGGCTAGGATGCACAAGCCGCTTCTGCTGATTAAAATGATATGCAGCATGCCTATATACTATGTGAGACTATGTCTGTATCTGTATATGAAATGCTACACACAGAATATAAGCATGCCGCATATCATTTTAATCAGCAGAAGCTGCTGATGCCCCTAGGCATATCAAATGCCCTAGGCAATTGCCTAGTTTGCCTATGCCTATGGCCGGCTCTGGTTTCAAATGACCATGCATGACTTTGTAATGCACCTTAGCGGCAGATGGATGACCAGGATGGAGGTGGCTCATTAGCATACTGTCCCCCATCACACTCTCTGGACAACAGGGTGGAATGTGAGACAATGCTAATATTACATGTCTTACATTGAGTGGATTATTCTACATATTCTGAGATATTTAAAAAAATTCTAGAAAAAAAATTACTTTTTAATAGGGTTAGATACAGTAAGTTTTTTCCCCCCAAGATAGTCTGCTAGTCTTTATATAGTCTGCTAGTCTTTATATAGTCTGTTAGTCTTGATATTCCTATAATCAGATCAATTTCTCTTTAAATAGTAGGTTCAACCTGTTGGGAATGATGTGAGTGCATGCCAGAGGATGACTCACACTACCAGCAGCCCAGTAACTTAACCAATGGTGTTGGTTTATTGAAGTACTGAATAACAGACACAGCCGTACTCACTGTTGTATGCACACTGGTTCTCATGGATTGAAGCTTCAGCATAGTGGAGTGCTATACAGGTCACCAGCCACTAGGCGTACACTGCTTGCAGGTAGTGGCAGGGTTGTTGGGACAGCTTTATGTTGCAGGTCTCTCATGAGCTAAGTGGGCGTCTAGTGTCTCCGTCAAGTCTCTTCTCACACAGTCTTACACAGTACTAAAGATCTACAAGATGGCTGCAGTCATATAGGACACCAGTACAACATATTGAAAGACAGACCTCCCTGAGTCCTAGTGCCCAGCGTGTATGCACAGTTTCTAACACAACCTACTGGATAAATAATCTTTACTTTCCCTAATGGTTAATAAAACTGTGATTAAGTGAACTGAGCTATTCCCAGAAATCAGACGTTCAAAAATAGTTTTGTAAAGCTACCCACATTTAGTTCTACAGTGATCTTTGGGGGTCATTCCGAGTTGATCGCTCGATGCCATTATTCGCTGCGCAGCGATCAGCTCAAAACTCGGCTAAACTGCGCCTGCGTATGCACCACAATGCGCACGTGTGTCGTATGGGTACAAAGTGGTTCGTTGCTGAGCAATGGATTTAACGAAGAATCCATTCGCACAGCTGATCGCAAGGAGATTGACAGGAAGAAGGCGTTTGTGGGTGGCAACTGACCGTTTTCTGGGAGTGTTTGGAAAAACGCAGGCGTGTCCAAGCGTTTGCAGGGCGGGTGTCTGACGTCAATTCCGGGACCAAAAAGACTGAAGTGATCGCAAGGGCTGAGTAAGTCCAGAGCTACTCAGAAACTGCACAAAATGTTTTTGCAGAGCTCGGCTGCACAGGCGTTCGCACATTTGCAAAGCGAAAATACACTCCCCCGTGGGCGGCGACTATGCGTTTGCATGGCTGCTAAAAGTAGCTAGTGAGCGATCAACTCGGAATGAGGGCCTTTGTCCATTGTGTCACGATACATTAGTAAAGCACATGTTTAAAGTGACATTAATACCCCTTTCACACATGCAGCTATATCCCGGGTTTTTGCACGTGAACGCGCCTCAGCCCAGGATTTCTGCATGTGTGAAAGGAAACAAACCTGGACTCAGTCCAGAGTCCTCAAGCCAGCTCCCGAACAGGGTCATCTGTGAATTTGCTGGTTTGCTAGACCCTTCAAATTCCCTAGTCACATGTCTGAAAGCGGCATAAGACAATTTTGGGAATATATTGAAAAAATGTACTGCTTTGGGAGCACGGTGCATCTACTTGGTTGGCTTGCAGTCTACTAGGTAACATAACTATTTGATACAGACTGCATTTGGTAAAATCATGAGACATGATTGCCTTGAAAAAGGAGACTGCTGTCTCTACACTACTTACCATGATACCATGAGACTGAAATTTATTCCAGTATGTCTGAACCGTAAAAAAAAGGTGTCTAGTTTCCTTATACAAAGAACAACTGTAGACCCAATTGACTACCTGACACATTTTTCAGGATTTGCCCATACTGTAACCACCTCTGCACAGCTCTGACTAGTGTTAATGGGCCTTGGGGGTAATTCAGAGTTGATCGCAGCAGCAAATCTGTTAGCAGTTGGGCAAAACCATGGCCCTCATTCCGAGTTGTTCGCTCGCAAGCTGCTTTTAGCAGCATTGCACACGCTAAGCCGCCGCCTACTGGGAGTGAATCTTAGCTTAGCAAAATTGCGAACTAAAGATTTTCAAAATTGCGAATAGAAATTTCTTAGCAGTTTCTGAGTAGCACCAGACTTACTCTGCCACTGCGATCAGTTCAGTCAGTTTCGTTCCTGGTGTGACGTCACAAACACACCCAGCGTTCACCCAGACACTCCCCCATTTCTCCAGCCACTCCCGCGTTTTTCCCAGAAACTGTAGCGTTTTTTCACACACTCCCATAAAACGGCCAGTTTCCGCCCAGAAACACCCACTTCCTGTCAATCACATTACGATCACCAGAACGAAGAAAAAACCTTGTAATGCCGTGAGTAAAATACCAAACTTCTTAGCAAATTTACTTGGCGCAGCCGCAGTGCGAACATTGCGCATGCGCAGTTTGCGGAAAATCGCTGCGATGCGATGAAAAAGAACGAGCGAACAACTCTGAATGAGGGCCCATGTGCACTGCAGGAGGGGCAGATGTAACATGTGCAGAGAGAGTTAGATTTGGGTGTGGTGTGTTCAATCTGCAATCTATATTGCAGTGTAAAAATAAAGCAGCCAGTATTTACCCTGCACAAAAACAATATAACCCACCCAAATAAATCTAACTGTCTCTGCAGTCTGCACGTTACATCTGCCCCCCCTGCAGTGCACATAGGCCCTCATTCCGAGTTGTTCGCTCGCTAGCTGTTTTTAGCAGCTTTGCACACGCTAAGCCGCCGCCTACTGGGAGTGAATCTTAGCTTTGCAGATTAGCGAACGAAAGATTCGCAAAATAGCGAATAGAATAGCGATCAGAAATTTCTTTGCAGTTTCCGTCCGAGTAGCTCGAGACTTACTCTGCCACTGCGATCAGTTCAGTCAGTTTCATTCCTGGTTTGACGTCACAAACACACCCAGCGTTCGTCCAGACACTCCCCCGTTTCTCCAGCCACTCCTGCGTTTTTCCCAGAAACGGCAGCGTTTTTCACACACTCCCATAAAACGGCCAGTTTCCGTCCAGAAACACCCACTTCCTGTCAATCACACTCCGATCGCCAGAACGAAGAAATTTCTTCGTTAGGCCGTGAGTAAAATACCAAACTTCTTAGCAAATTTACTTGGCGCAGGCGCGGTGCGAACATTGCGCATGCACAGTTTGCGGAAAATCGCTACGATGCGAAGAAAAATAACGAGCGAACAAATCGGAATGAGGGCCATGGTTTTGCCCAACTGCTAACAAATTTGCTGCTGCAATCAACTCTGAATTACCCCCAAAGTCTTAAGTTGAGATGTACTAAGGGCAAAGATCCAGTTTGCAGAGTTTTGGTTGCATTTCCATATGTACAAAGCTCCGGAATGTAATACTTTCTGGAGATTGTAGATGTCTTCTCTTTAACCTCCCAACATTTATGATAGGGGATTCGTGACTTTTGTGCAGGTAAGCCGCACCTGGGTGGTCATTCCGAGTTGTTCGCTAGCTGTTTTCGTTCGCAGCGCAGCGTTTAGTCAAAAAAGCATCACTTCTGCGCATGCGTAAGCGTGGCAATGCACACGCACGACATACTTTCACAACAGCCGAAGTAGTTTCACACAAGGTCTAGCGAAGCTTTTCAGTCGCACTGCTGGCCGCAGAGTGATTGACATGAAGTGGGCATTTCTGGGAGGTAACTGACCGTTTTCTGGGAGTGTGTGGAAAAACGCAGGCGTGTCAGATACAAATGCAGGCGTGACTGGGGAAACGCAGGCGTGGCTGACCGAACGCAGGGCGTGTTCGTGACGTCAAAACAAGAACTAAATAGTCTGAAGTGATCGCAAGCACTGAGTAGGTCTGAAGCTGCTCAGAAATTGCACAATATTTTTTTTGTTGCCGCGCTGCGATCCTTTGGTTCGCACTTCTGCTAAGCTAAAATACACTCCCAGAGGGCGGTGGCTTAGCATTTGCATGGCTGCTAAAAGCAGCTAGCGAGCGAACAACTCAGAATGAGGGCCCTGATCTCAAAAAGGGGGTGTGACCTATAGGAAAGGGTGTGTGGCTTCATGTGAATGACACGATTGTGAGCCACGCCCCCATTTTTGTCACTTAGGGGGAATGCCCAGCACGCTGCTGGCACGCCTCCGCTCCCTCTGTCTCCTGTTAATAGTCTAGCTACGCAGAGCAGTGAGTGACAGGAGCTTCTCAACTGCCTTCCCCCCTAATGGGGGGAAAGGTGCAACAAGGAACATACGGGGTTAATGCCAGATGCTGTAATTTGCACGTACAGTATATACACAGTGGATTGTTATATCGATGAAACGCGGCAATAAGAAATATTTGTGTTTGGGGGCAGACAGCAAATATTCACAAATATGTCCCTTAGAGTTCATCTGGGTCCATTTACCTTCTCTTACTTACACATTTTGAAATAATTAGTGATATAATCCGCAGCGCACTCGCCCTCCCCCCCAGGGTGTTCCGCGACAGCGCACAGCGTGCCATTTGTTACCCACAGTAACTTTGTAAGTTGTAACAAATAACGTCTGCTGAAGGAATAAGGAAGGCGACAGAAAAGCAGCTACTTTATGTCCACAATAACATTGTGTGTATAGAATGTGCGCTATTATCTGCTGGTATATGGAATGCCGGACCCCAGCTGGGAATAATTATTAATGCCGCTTTTGTCCATCTGGTTCTCACTGTATTATGCTTTTATTTCCCCCCCCATTATTATTAAATGTGTGTAGGTGTCTCCATGTGTAATGCGCTTTATTCACTTTGTGTGTTATGCTCCATTATCATTTTTTTCTGGATTTATAAACTTATTTATTTCATTTGCGATCCATGTATCAATTACATTTTCTTTCATGTTTATTAATGCATGACTTTAATGACTATTTTACCCATCATTAATACTTTTCTCTTTTCCGCGATTTTCCATGTGATTCTCCCTGGTCCTGCCGTTTGTTTGTTTGTTTGTTTGGCATTGATGTTAATATTTTTGTATATATGCTCGCAGAGTTTTTCCGTTTACACGTCGCTTCTGATGGCATTTTTTTATTTTTTTATTTCAGGGTTTTTTTTGCGGAATACCTAAGCGTATAGTTATTGCAGTTCCTTTTTTACATACAAATAATGGGAAATTACTATAGGTGAGCATAACCTGTATGGACATAGGGGTTTACAGAAAGATTCTGCAGATTCCATTTTGCCTGCAACACTCCGTTGCCGCCCTCCGCCCACCCCACCTCTGCCTGTCAATCAGATAGAGGCGTTCGCAGCCAATGTGGTCAGATCACATTGGCTGCTAGCGCACGTGCAGTACGGGACCTGTGCGAGTGCACTAGTGCCACCAATTGGGTTATTGCGGTCGCATCGATTAGCGATGTGACTTGTATAACCCCTATAGTCCAGCAGGAAAAAGGGAGCGCTTATTCAATCAATATAGTTTTCATTGTATTTAAAAGTAGCTAAAATAACACACAATAATATATCACATACTGTATAAAACATATAAAATGTCTTTTTCATTAACACGCTGAACTGTATGAGTGCATTATACATATTGCATAGTATACTCTTGAGATAGCATAGTTCTTGCAATATATTTGTAGATGGGACTTAGTTATTATTATTTATTAGTTATTTATATCCTTATACAAGTAGCCACCATTACTGTAACTTTTTGTTGTGAAGTCCAGATACTGGTTTATATAATCTTCTATTGAGACAGAAAGTTCACAGTATGCCCTTTTTCCATGAGGCAGCTGAATACTCACAGGCTGAAATTATCGGGGTATTGCAGTCCCTTGTGAGCACTGCTTTGCTTGTTTGGTTGCGGCTCTGCTAATGGTGCAGTCCCATATGGCCATCTAGAGCAGAGGTTTAGCAAGGAGAATGTCCCAGTTCACACTTGTATGCCTCACTCTGGTGCAAATGCCAATGAGAACACATTTCTCCACCTCTGGCTAATGTCAATGGCTGTCTCAGATGCATTGGTGCAAATGTCAATGATTACGCATTTCTCCGCCTCCAGCTAATGTCAGCGGCTTCCTCAGATGCATTGGTGCAAATGCCGATGATAACGTGTTTCTCCGCCTATGGCTAATGTCAGTGGCTTCCTCAGATGAACTCTGCACTGCTGCCTCATGGAAGGGCAGGGTGAGGAGACACACACACACTGCAGATCTTGCAGGCAGCAGACTGAAGCACACCGGTGTTGATTGAAGCTGAAGTACCACTGGTGGAAAGCACTTCAAGGAGACATATGCGCAGCAGAGTAGAAACAAGAAATCACATGGAAACTAGAGGAAAACTAAAGCTCTCAGCAATGTTGAAACTTAGGAGCACAGAGAAACCTGTTGCAGAGGTGAATCCCAGGTAATGCAACTAGTTGATATGGTAATGCACTGGTGAACTGGCAGGGTTTAAATAGGCTGGCCTGAAAGCTGATAGGCTGCAGTGATCATGTGGAATAATGCAGGAACCGGATAGGTGCAAGAGCAATCACATTATGAGAGTCAAAATGGCTGCGCACATGCTGACCTGGGCGTAGTTATACAGTCAAATAGGAAACAGACACAATGCAGGGAATGGCGCGCACAGGGTGATCCAGGAAACATGGCATTCACAGAGAACCCCAGCACATGCCAGGATGCCATATGAATGAGGTGAGTTGGTCCAGAGGAGCGGAATGTGACAGCATCATTCTGGCTTTGCCCCTATGCAACTAAGCCACCCAATCGCTGCAGTTTTTCACATGAGGGGAATGACCTGTCTATTCAGCACCATTCGCATCCACCCAAAAAGGGGCATGGCATCCGGTGAATGGGATGTGGCCTCTAGTAGAGACTCTGGCCTCCCGGCACGACCCTGCTATCAGCATTCTGGAGGTGTACCCTCACTTCCAGAGCAGCTTGGCAGCATTTTTGCACTGTATAAAGAGGGCAGCAGTGATCAAAGGCTCCCCCCAACATACACCCCCTACCTCTCCACGGCCCGTGGGTGGGACAGTGTCCGAACAGCAGGACTGTCTCACTGGACTCAAGACAGTTGGGAGGTATGGGCCATTGCAATCAGGAATGGTGAGAGGTTTGGTCCCACTGGAATCAGGACAGTTGGGAGCTATGGTCTCGCTGGAATCAGGACAGTTGGGAGCTATGGTTTCGCTGGAATCACGATAGTTGGGAGGTATGGTCTCGCTGAAATCAGGACAGTTGGGAGGTATGGCCTCGCTGGAATCAGGACAGTTGGTGGGTATGGTCCTGCTGGAATAAGGACAGTTGAGAGGTATGGTCTCACTGGAATCAGGACAGTTGGGAGGTATTGTCCCGCTGGAATCAGGACAGTTGGGAGGTATGGTCTTGTTGGTATCAGGACATGTGGGAGGTGTGGTCTAGCTGGAATCAGGACAGTTGGGAGGTATGGTCTCGCTGGAATCAGGACAGTTGGGAGGTATCGTCCCGCTGGAATTAGGAAAGTTGGGAGTTATGGTCTTGAGGAAACAGGACAGTTGGGAGGTATGGTACTGCTTGAATCAGGACAATTGGGAGGTATGGTCCCGCTGGAATCAGGACAGTTGGGAGTTATGGTCCCGCTGGAATAAGGACAGTTGGGAGGTATGGTCCCGCTGGAATCAAGACAGTTGGGAGGTACGGTCCCGCTGGAATCAGGACAGTTGGGAGGTACGGGCCCGCTGGAATCAGGACAGTTGGGAAGTATGGTCCCGCTGGAATCAGGACAGATGGGAAGTATGGTTCGCTGGAATCACGACAGTTGGGAGTTATGGTCTCGCTGGAATCAGGACAGATGAGAGGTATGGTCCCTCTGGAATCAGGACAGATAGGAGGTATGGTCCCACTGGAATCAAGACAGTTAGCGGGTATGGTCCCACTGGAATCAGGACAGTTGGGAGGTGTGGTCCTGGTGGAATCAGGACAGTTGGGAGATATGGTCCAGTTGGAATCAGGACAGATAGGAGGTATGGTCCCGCTGGAATTGAGACAGTTAGGAGGTATGGTCCTGCTGGAATCAGGACAGTTGGGAGGTGTGGTCTCACTGGAATCAGGACAGTTGGGAGGTATGGTCTCGCTGGAATCAGGGCAGTTGGGAGGTATGGTCCCATGGGAATCAGGACAGTTGGGAGGTATGGTCCCATTGAAATCAGGACAGTTGGGAAGTATGGTCCTGCTGGAATCAGGACAGGTGGGAGGTATGGTCCCGCTTGTTACGAACCACCATCGCTTATTGACAGGAATGCCGTGTCATTAGCTGGCTGCTTCAGCCTACTGATCAGTCCTGGAGTGATAAAGTTTGCAGCACTGGGCTGATCTGCACTGTGTCAGGTGCTGTAATCATGCAGGCAGAGTTATCTGTGATGGCAGCACTCAGCTGGTTCCAGTCAGCTAATCAGCTTCTTATAAATAGGATTTCTTTTTGCTCAGTCAGTGTTGGTGATAGCTTCATGTAGGCTGTGTCATTCCACCTGGGAAACTACTTAAAAGATTCTGTTAAGAACTTTGGAAAGACTCCGCCTGGCATACTCTAAGAAGATCTTGTCGATTTACAGCTCCAAGAAGGTCCTATGCCGATTCAGTCAGGAAAGATTCCAAAGCTAATCTTGGGAGAAAGATTCAAGATTGTTTCTGTGCTTGTATGAGAGATTCTACTGGGCGAACTTTGGGAGGGCTGTTCTTGCCTAATCTGCTGGAGGATTCTGCCGTACTAACAGCTCCAGAAAGGTCCAGTGGATTCTGGTCAAGAAGAACCCTTTTATTCTCTGATAGAAAGACTCACACTGTCCCTGCCGCTTCTGTGGTGAAAGATTCCATTTATAAGGATTCTGGAAAGACATTGTGCTGCGTGTCCATTGGAGGATCCTGACATTACCATCTCCAGGAAGATCTGGTGGATTTCTGTTCAAGGAGATTCTCAGAACACCTGGTGGAAAGATTCATCGTAGTTCCAGTCCATGTTTTGTCCAGATCACTCGTGTCCGTGTCATCCGTGTCTGTCCTGGGATTCCTGTCGCCAGTCAAGCTAAGTCCTGGTTTATTTATCATCCAATCCAGTTGCCTTGCCGTGTCTGGTTATATCTGTACCGGCCATTGATTGTGATTCCGTGACTGTGCTTAGCCCTTCTGGCATATACCCTATTTACCACCTTGAGGGTAAGCCTAGTGACTAGTTTACAGTTGCGTATTCAGCAGCTGTATTGTGGCATTTTCCTGCCATCTAGCACCACCTAGCGGTTCTCTGTCTGTTGTATAAGTATCTACTGTCCGGAGTCAATAAGACCTGAGGGTGGCCTAAGTACTGCTGTGCCTACTTGCACTAAGGGAACAACGGGTCATTGCCTTAGGCAGAAGACCCTCCACTGAGGGGCTCTAGTATCCTGCAGTACAGGGTTCCCTAACACCGCTGGAATAAGGACAGTTGGGAGGTATGGTCCCACTAGAATCAGGACAGTTGGGAGGTGTGGTCCTGCTGGAATCAGGACAGTTGGGAGGTGTGGTCCTGCTGGAATCAACAAGTTGGGAGGTATGGTCTCACTGGAATCAGGACAGTTGGGAGGTGTGGTCCTGCTGGAATCAGGACAGTTGGGAGGTATGGTCCCGCTAGAATCAGGACAGTTGGGAGGTGTGGTCCTGCTGGAATCAGGACAGTTGGGAGGTGTGGTCCTGCTGGAATCAGGACAGTTGGGAGGTGTGGTCCTGCTGGAATCAGGACAGTTGGGAGGTGTGGTCCTGCTGGAATCAGGACAAGTTGGGAGGTATGGTCTCACTGGAATCAGGCAGTTGGTAAGTATGGATTGAGTAATGTTTGAGTTAACCCGGGACACACAAACAGAAAGACCCAGAGTCAGGTAGACTGACGTAAATCCTAAAAATGGCTGATTTAGTCTACAGTATGTACCATAAAAACTAGACGTCTAAGTTAAAATTGGCAAAAATTTTACAATTACAGACAATGGTCCAATGTGCCTGATTCAGACCTGTATGCAAGATGAGCAATTATTGGCAACTACGCACCTTAGTGATGGCGCTCGCAGTGAGGATCTCATCGCAAAGTGATTGACAGTCAGGGACCACTTGGGGAAAGTAATGCAGAGTGGCGGAAAAATGCAGACATGTCGCGAGCGGTTTTGGAGTGTGTCTCCTACAACCGCGATCCCATCCATAGAAAACATGGCTCCAGCGTCTGAGCTCCCATGGCCATTTTGTGCGCCAGTAAGGTCCCTCAGGAAGTTGATTATGGAAGGATCTGTGAGCGCCGCTGGGTGTACGCAGTTGCTAGGGGCATAAAAATTTATGCAGCGACTGCGTTTGCGAACATCTCTGAATCAGGCCCAACGTTCTATTTATTAACACAGGGCCTGTTACTTGGATCTGCAATATATTTCCAGGCGGCTACAGTATTGGCATACTGTATTTTCACACATTAGCGATGTACAACTTTGTAGCTGCGAATTCATTAGCGTACATCTCCGTATCACACCCAGAATGACTGACCTCCTGACACACTTGCTATTAGCGATGACTGAATTGGATAATATATAGAAAGGCCAGTGACATGACAGCAGCTCAAATAACTGCAGTCTCATCGTTTTGACCTGTGTTTGACAGTAGCTCAAATAACTGCAGTCTCATCGTTTTGACCTGTGTTTGACAGCAGCTCAAATAACTGCAGTCTCATCGTTTTGACCTGTGTTTGACAGTAGCTCACATAACTGCAGTCTCGGACTGTGTTTGATCTCATCAGGACACTCTCCTAAAGAAATGAGCTGATCCATAATAGAGGGATGGGTGATGCTTTATTCAACAGATCTGTCGCATGTCAGGGTAACACAATGAGCAAAGTATTATTATAATCTCAGTTTTGAGGATTTGTGGTTCTTTAAGATTGAAAAGAGTTCCATACTAAGCTTAACATATCCACCGCCTCAGCACCGACACCTCCTCACGCTGCCGTGTCCTGAACTGAAACTGTTTACTCTCTTTACAGTTCTCACAAGTTAGGAAAATTTAATTTAATTTTGCATTATTCTCAAATTTACCTTCTCACACAAAAGGAGAATAATAGGATGGAAGTGAGCAAGTTCCTGGTAATTATCCGGCCCTTTCTGCTAGAGGTGTACAATTTTACCATTTATATCCCCTTCCCAGGCTCCCACTTTGTGACAAGCTTTGTCCTCTAATTGCAGCTCACCTCCGCCGGTCTGATTGTAAAGATAATGGCCTCGCCGCCAAGTATCTCGGCTAACTACGCGGACCAGAAGGTCAGCTGCGGGCCCAGCTTTATTACAACGTCTACTATAAAAGGAACGTGCTTAAAAAGAGATCTAATATGAATGGAAGACGCTCAGAAATGCAAAGTGATTACGGTATAATTTCACTAAGTGCTCAAGAAGAAGAGGAATTAAATCAGACCAAAGCGTTCAGAAATCCGTTTGAAGGCTCCGTGATTTATAGTTTCAAGACATTCACCAATCAGTAGTCGGTGATTACTCAGTGATAGGCGGCTCTGAAATAAGATAAGGATCAGGGTTGGTATTTATCAAAAGCTCAGAAAGAAAATTGTGAGATATAAATTACCAGCCAATCAGCTTCTGCTTTACGTGTTACAGGTTGTCTTTGAAAAATGACAGTTAGGAACTGATTGGTTGGTACTTTATCTCTCACAATTTTATCTCTCTCCAAGGGTTGATAAATAACTGTCCAGGTATTTTAATATTGAAATAATAAGTCTAATTTCTGCAGCGATATTTAGCAATAGGCTTATATTAGCCTGTCCCATATGGAAATTCTTGTGTCACTGTATATTTTCTCTATAAAAAATAATAATAATAAAAATAAAATTGTTATTGAGAGTAAAACCAGGAAATATATATTTTTTGTTTAGCAATTAACATTTCATTCCACATTTGGCCATGAAATTTCACACATTTCACCAGCAGAATTTGGTCATAATTGTTCGCAGACTGACCACAGCAGAATAAATTGGATGACGTTTCCCAAGGACATGATAAGTGGGGGGATCATAAGAGGAAGGCATTGATGGCATGTAAAAAGTGCTAGACACGAACCTGAGTATTGCTAGACACACCCCTGAGGTGTTAGACACGCCCCTGAGTGGTGCTAGACATGCCCCTGAGTGGAACTAAACCCGCCCCTGAGATGCTAGACACGCCCCTGAGTGGTGCTAGACAGAGAATACCTCTCTCTAGATTTTTCTGGGTGCACACCCTTATGAATTGTGCTGCACACCCCAATGGCCTGTATATTCCATTACACTTTGTTATTGGGAACAAAACAGTAATAGAACAAGACTGGGTAATAACTAGTGATGAGCGGGTTCGGTTTCTCGGAAACCGAACCTCCCTGAACTTCACCCTTTTTACATGGGTCCGAGCCATACTCGGATTCTCCCGTATGGCTCGGGTAACCCGAGCGCGCCCGAAAGTCATCATCCCGCTGTCGGATTCTCGCGAGATTCGGATTCTATATAAGCAGCCGCGCGTCGCCGCCATTTTCACTCGTGCATTGGAAATGTTAGGGAGAGGACGTGGCTGGCGTCCTCTCCGATTATGTTGATGCATTGCAAATATTTTGTGCTTGCTTATTACTTAATTGTGGGGACTGGGGAGCAGCTGTATTATATAGGAGGAGTACAGTGCAGAGTTTTGCTGACAGTGACCACCAGTAATACGTTGTCTGCCTGAAAAACACTCCATATCTGTGCTCAGTGTGCTGCATATATCTGTGCTCACACTGCTTAATTGTGGGGACTGGGGAGCAGCTGTATTATATAGCAGGAGTACAGTGCAGAGTTTTGCTGACAGTGACCACCAGTATACGTTGTCTGCCTGAAAAACATTCCATATCTGTGCTCAGTGTGCTGCTTTATTGTGGGGACTGGGGACCACCAGTATAATATTATATAGGAGGAGTACAGTGCAGAGTTTTGCTGACCAGTGACCACCAGTATATAATATATAGCATTACGGTACAGTAGGCCACTGCTGTACCTACCTTTGTGTCGTCATTAAGTATACTATCCATCTAGATTCTATACCTGTGGTGCATTTTAGTTTTGCAGTTTGCTGACACAGTGACCATCAGTATACTATATATAGCAGTACGGTACGGAAGGCCACTGCTGTACCTACCTCTGTGTCGTCATTAAGTATACTATCCATCTACATTCTATACCTGTGGTGCATTTTAGTTTTGCAGTTTGCTGACACAGTGACCACCAGTATACTATATATAGCAGTACGGTATGGAAGGCCACTGCTGTACCTACCTCTGTGTCGTCATTAAGTATACTATCCATCTACATTCTATACCTGTGGTGCATTTTAGTTTTGCAGTTTGCTGACACAGTGACCACCAGTATACTATATATAGCAGTACGGTAAGGAAGGCCACTGCTGTACCTACCTCTGTGTCGTCATTAAGTATACTATCCATCTACATTCTATACCTGTGGTGCATTTTAGTTTTGCAGTTTGCTGACACAGTGACCACCAGTATACTATATATAGCAGTACGGTATGGAAGGCCACTGCTGTACCTACCTCTGTGTCGTCATTAAGTATACTATCCATCTACATTCTATACCTGTGGTGCATTTTAGTTTTGCAGTTTGCTGACACAGTGACCACCAGTATACTATATATAGCAGTACGGTAAGGAAGGCTACTGCTGTACCTACCTCTGTGTCGTCATTAAGTATACTATCCATCTACATTCTATACCTGTGGTGCATTTTAGTTTTGCAGTTTGCTGACACAGTGACCACCAGTATATATAGTAGTACGGTACGGAAGGCCACTGCTGTACCTACCTCTGTGTCGTCATTAAGTATACTATCCATCTACATTCTATACCTGTGGTGCATTTTAGTTTTGCAGTTTGCTGTCACAGTGACCACCAGTATATATAGCAGTACGGTACGGAAGGCCACTGCTGTACCTACCTCTGTGTCGTCATCAAGTATACTATCCATCTACATTCTATACCTGTGGTGCATTTTAATTTTGCAGTTTGCTGACACAGTGACCACCAGTATACTATATATAGCAGTACGGTACGGAAGGCCACTGCTGTACCTACCTCTGTGTCGTCATTAAGTATACTATCCATCTACATTCTATACCTGTGGTGCATTTTAGTTTTGCAGTTTGTTGACACAGTGACCACCAGTATACTATATATAGCAGTACGATACGGAAGGCCACTGCTGTACCTACCTCTGTGTCGTCAAGTATACTATCCATCCATACCTGTGGTGCATTTCAGTTTTGCACAGTTTGCTGACCACCAGTATATAATATATAGCATTACGGTACAGTAGGCCACTGCTCTACCTACCTCTGTGTCTTCAAGTATACTAGCTTAGTCACACAGCGACCTTGGTGCGCCTCTTTTTTTCTTTGCATCATGTGCTGTTTGGGGACAATTTTTTTGAAGTGCCATCCTGCCTGACACTGCAGTGCCACTCCTAGATGGGCCAGGTGTTTGTGTCAGCCACTTGTGTCGCTTAGCTTAGTCACACAGCGACCTTGGTGCGCCTCTTTTTTTTTCTTTGCATCATGTGCTGTTTGGGGACTATTTTTTTGAAGTGCCATCCTGCCTGACACTGCAGTGCCACTCCTAGATGGGCCAGGTGTTTGTGTCAGCCACTTGTGTCGCTTAGCTTAGCCATCCAGCGACCTCGGTGCAAATTTTAGGACTAAAAATAATATTGTGAGGTGTGATGTGTTCAGAATAGACTGGAAATGAGTGGAAATTATGGTTATTGTGGTTAATAATACTATGGGATCAAAATGACCCCCAAATTCTATGATTTAAGCTGTCTTTTAGGGTTTTTTGAAAAAAGCACCCGAATCCAAAACACACCCGAATCCGACAAAAAAATTTCGGTGAGGTTTTGCCAAAACGCGTCCGAATCCAAAACACGGCCGCGGAACCGAATCCAAAACCAAAACACAAAACCCGAAAAATGTCCGGTGCACATCACTAGTAATAACAGACAAAGAGGAAAGAGGGCCCTGCTCACAATCTTACACTCTATAGGGATATAGGGGCTTTTAACAAATGGGAGGCTACTAAAATGAAATTGCCTAAAACCAACAGAATCCCGCTCTGACAGAGCATTTTATATACACAATGGAACAGGTAGACCTATCTGCCACCAGAGCATCCTCACATAGTTACACAGCGAGAGCTGCGACAAGAGCGTTCAGTGTTACCTCTTCACATTCATTCCTCAAAGCAGATAAAAGCAGAAAATTCATTCATACCGTAGCGCACGATCCAGCATATTCGCGTCTCGTGCCAAGTCCCCCCCCCACTTCTCCTCCCACCATTGGGCTTTTAGGTAGCTTAGGTTACAATCAGAAAATGTTCTGCAGAAATGTCCTTTACCTCGGAACTGGCTGAACTGATTTTCTGCACAATTAAAACACAAAAGTAACACCGTGCCATTGCCAATATATGTCTGCACAGCAAATTTCCTGCAGGCCAGTTATACTGTTCAAGTTATTAGCATATGAAATACAGTGGCTATAAAGGAAGGTGCAATAAAAGGTTAAATATATAGTAATAATAGTTACAAGGATAAGATTTTTAACAGAATGTGAGGAGCATAAAATTCAGTTTTTTTTCCCCAACATGACAAAATGACTGAACAGCTATCAGACGGACATTCACAGATTATCACAAATCACCTGCGTTTTTCCAACCACTACCCATAAGCTCCCTGTTACCACCTCCAAATGGCGACTTCCTGCCAATCGCTCTGCAACAAAATTCTCAGTGCAAGCTAGATCGCAGCGACACCCTCGCGTCTGTGCATTGCGATCGCAGCACATGCGCAGTTTGCTGATAGTTGCCCCGTTGCATGATAATCGGCCATTGTGTACAAACATGAGTATAGAAAATTACCTGTTACAAGTTGATAAAGAGGGGTTGGTGTACTGACCCTTGGATTAATGCTCTTGTGATGCTTAGAAAGGAGGATTGATACTTCTTACATGTTATGCAGACAGAAAAAACAATAGTGGAAGCACTTGGGGGCCCATTTTTCAATGAGGTTTATTTAAAACTTGTTGCATATGATACATAGTGCTCCACCCAATCAGCACCCAACTGTCATTTTTCAAACACATGACCTTTGGGAGCGGATTGGCTGGAGCACCATTTATCATACGCAATGAGTTTTAAATAACTCCTAGATAAATTGGCCCCTCGGTATGATGCAAAGAGTATAAGGAGTAATATACAGTCTGGGAACATACTGGGATACTGTATGTAAAGTCACTTGGGCATATGTAGGAAAAGATTCGGTATGATTCACTGACGGTCGGGAACCCGGTGGTCAGAAGACCGACGCCGGAATCCTGACAACTGCGCATCGAGTCCCCTCGTGGGCTCGCTGCACTCGCCATGCTTCGGGCCCGGTGGCTCGATTTGCTTGCCACACTATTATGTTCCCACTCGGTTGCTGATGCGGACCCGCCAACTGAGCGGGAATAGCAAGCGTTTGTCTTGATTCCTACTGTTGAGGTTTTAATCGGCTGTCGGGATCCCCGCGTCGGCCTCCTGACCATTGGGAACTTACCCGCGACCCGTAGGAAATATGGTCCTACTCATTTAGCGCCAGATTCAATCGGCCTCAGAATGTGTTTAGAGTTGGGCTTATGGATAACCAACGCGTTTCATCTGCTTCCGGAATTTACATATTACCGGTTCTGACAGTCGAGTGCTCACACAGACGGCCACAGCTGAATAGTGCTTGACAGGGAGTGGGTGCTGATGTACTGAGAGAGGCTATGAGCAGGATGTACTGTACATTCTGCCACTTACCACGAAGGACAGCTCCCCCAGGGCTGAAACCCATGTGCAGAGTGATGCGGCAGTGTGGGGGGTGCTGGTTGTATCCCTCTCTGGGTAAAAATGCTGAATAGGCTTCTATAATGTCTATAGGCTTCTATGGGGTAACACCACCGCATCTTAATAAATATGGGAAATGCAAAGTCAGAAAATGGTCGTTTTGGGGGTTTTGGACGCATTTTCCCTGTAGTACATCCTGCCCAGTCTGCTGCGCTGATTGGGATTACCTCCCCCAGGCTGTCCGGTGGGCTGTCTCTGTCAGTCCTGTTAGGGAGTCTTTCCTCACAGTCCCTAGAGCCGTCTCCTCTCACAGTGACTGACAGCAGAGACTTGCAGATGGGGAGAAAGCGCTGTCCTCATCCTGCTGACCCTGGTTTGACAGCTGTTGGCATACTGCAGCTATAATAAACAGGTATGTCGTAAAAGAGTCCTGGAGCAGCCAACTGTATGCTAATTCATAAACACTGTGAGAGCTCTCAGTGTAGGAACAATACATATATCATACAGTACCAATAAAGTAGAATAATAGGATGGATTCTATAATGTATTGCCAAAACGCAGATCCCACTGCAGAAAGTCTTAAATATATACAGTCAGCCTGATAGTGATCTCAGAAATCAGACACACATGCACCACTCACTGGGTGCGTTGCGGACTGTTGTGTATCACCGCCGCCGGGGCTGCAGTGTCTTGCAGCAGATAACTCTGTGCGTGGTCCTGGTGCCAAGCTGGTATTACACTTATGGCTAAGAGGGCATTGGAGTGGCTCCCTGGATCGCTGGATAAAGGCGGATAAACACCGGGAGGGCCCGTAGCTTCAACGCGTTTCACCAAACATCAGGGCGGATTTTTCAACAAACAGAAATTTCAGAAAAGACTGAAATTTCTATGTCTCAAGGAATAGCTCCCTCATATGATGCAGTGGCTATAAGTATACAAGAACTGAACAAAGGCATGGTTATGACTGGATAGAGTACAAAACCACAGTCCTACAGCATAGTGAACTGTAATTGTGCAGAGAAGAGGATTTTACACTGATATAGGCAGATGTATTAAGCCTGGAGAAGTGATAAACCAGTGATAAGTGGAAGGTGGTAATGCACCAGCCAATCAGCTCCTAACTATCAATTTACATATTGGAGCTGATTGGATGGTGCGTTATCACCTTGCACTTATCACTGCTTTATCACTTCTCCAGGCTTAATACATCTGACCCATAGTTTCACTCGGGAATGAAGCGGGGAAATCCGTCAGAAATTGCTGGTATGCACCTGTCCCAAATTAGCACTATAGAGAGACTTTTTCCAGCAACTCTCCACCTAATAACTCTCCAGCACAGATAAAGCAGCTGGGTTTAATAGAACAAGTTCCAACGTTCAGGGTAAAGGATCCGTCTGTATGAAAACTTAAATGTAATGGGAATAATATAGTGGAACCCAGGCAACAATTTCCAGGAGACCTCACATCAGTATTCATCAAACCACTTCTTGACCAGGTAGAAGGGACAACACCAAGTAATTATCTAGGTGCACCAACTGTAAGGAACAATAGTTTGCATGCTTGCTAAACTGAAGGTGGTAAAAGTATTTGATGTAGAGTTTAATTTGAATGCAGATAGTGCGTCATGCTCCTTAATCTATTGCTTTGTTAAAGTTGGAGATATTATTGTACAACGAAATATTTAAAGGGCGATGTAAGATAGATGCGAATTGAAATTCACTGTAAGGACTAAGATTAGCTGAGCGCTGACTAAGCGCAAAGCCATATAAGAGCTCCATTTTTTGTGATTGGTTGTTTATGACAAAGCAGTTGCTAGGTGGTTTTCCAAGGGACCTTGGAAAATTTCCATAGGTTGTTTTCCTTGTCCATCAGTATTTGTGGGTGTAGGCTTCAGTGCATATAAAAGCTTGGGTCATGTGCTTCATACTTCCTCTTGCCATTTGGACAGCCCCTCCCACTCTCCCTCACGTTTTGTCTATGATGTCCCTTTTTTGTGTGTTCTTGTTTTTCTTCTTTTGATGGCTATTAAAAGCCAGATAGGCAGGAAAGTCGCTTCCAGCCAGCAGTCATTAAGGCCTAAGTGGTCATTGTGGGGCACCCTCTTTTGTAAAGACGGCGAGTGTGTCCTTACCCTGCGGTTGGACAATCGGACGCTCCCCTAGGGGAGCATCCATATTTGCCAGAGGAAAGAGTGGTGAGACCTGCACAATGCGGGTTAGGCATGTAGGAGGTGGTTGTTGGGAAGTCCCCTCCTCATTTTTGGTGGTATAATTAGATGACTGGAGCTGGCGTTTGGTAGCGCCTTTTCTTTTGCCATCCTCCAACATAAAATCTAGTTTAAAGTTCAGGTCAGCTATCAATAAATACCGTCTGACCTTTTAAATCCAGCTATTGGTGTCCGTGTCTTTATTTGTAGTGTTAAGCTAGCTTAAAGTTGAAGTATAAGTTATCACAATAAAATTATGGGCGCCTTATTACCTTCTTTGAGATGTGGAGATATCGATTTTTCCTAGAAAAACATTCACAATATTATCCTAAGTTTGTAGGTAAATAACCTTTTCTGCGGGCGTTTCCAATAGCTGAGAGACACGACAGTCTTTTACAAGGCACCAGTACTAGTGATGTGCACCGGAAATTTTTCGGGTTTTGTGTTTTGGTTTTGTGTTCGGTTCCGCGGCCGTGTTTTGTGTTCGGACGCGTTTTGGCAAAACCTCACCGAAATTTTTTTGTCGGATTCGGGTGTGTTTTGGATTCGGGTGTTTTTTTCAAAAAACCCTAAAAAACAGCTTAAATCATAGAATTTGGGGGTCATTTTGATCCCATAGTATTATTAACCTCAATAACCATAATTTCCACTCATTTTCAGTCTATTCTGAACACCTCACACCTCACAATATTATTTTTAGTCCTAAAATTTGCACCGAGGTCACTGGATGGCTAAGCTAAGCGACACAAGTGGCCGTCACAAACACCTGGCCCATCTAGGAGTGGCACTGCAGTGTCAGACAGGATGGCAGATTAAAAAAATAGTCCCCAAACAGCACATGATGCAAAGAAAAAAGAGGCGCAATGAGGTAGCTGTGTGACTAAGCTAAGCGACACAAGTGGCCGACACAAACACCTGGCCCATCTAGGAGTGGCACTGCAGTGTCAGGCAGGATGGCCCTTCCAAAAAATACTCCCCAAACAGCACATGATGCAAAGAAAAAAAGAGGCGCAATGAGGTAGCTGTGTGACTAAGCTAAGCGACCCTAGTGGCCGACACAAACACCTGGCCCATCTAGGAGTGGCACTGCAGTGTCAGACAGAATGGCACTTGAAAAAAATACTCCCCAAACAGCACATGATGCAAAGAAAAAAAGAGGCGCAATGAGGTAGCTGTGTGACTAAGCTAAGCGACCCTAGTGGCCGACACAAACACCTGGCCCATCTAGGAGTGGTACTGCAGTGTCAGACAGGATGGTCCTTCAAAAAAATAGTCCCCAAACAGCACATGATGCAAAGAAAAAAAGAGGCGCACCAAGGTCGCTGTGTGACTAAGCTAAGCGACACAAGTGGCCGACACAAACACCTGGCCCATCTAGGAGTGGCACTGCAGTGTCAGACAGGATGGCACTTGAAAAAAATACTCCCCAAACAGCACATGATGCAAAGAAAAAAAGAGGCGCAATGAGGTAGCTGTGTGACTAAGCTAAGCGACCCTAGTGGCCGACACAAACACCTGGCCCATCTAGAAGTGGCACTGCAGTGTCAGACAGGATGGCACTTCAAAAAAATAGTCCCCAAACAGCATATGATGCAAAGAAAAAAAGAGGCTAACCAAGGTCGCTGTGTGACTAAGCTAAGCGACACAAGTGGCGGACACAAACACCTGGCCCATCTAGGAGTGGCACTGCAGTGTCAGGCAGGATGGCACTTCAAAAAAAATACTCCCCAAACAGCACATGATGCAAAGAAAAAAAGAGGCGCACCAAGGTCGCTGTGTGACTAAGCTAAGCGACACAAGTGGCCGACACAAACACCTGGCCCATCTAGGAGTGGCACTGCAGTGTCAGGCAGGATGGCCCTTCAAAAAAATACTCCCCAAACAGCACATGATGCAAAGAAAAATGAAAGAAAAAAGAGGTGCAAGATGGAATTGTCCTTGGGCCCTCCCACCCACCCTTATGTTATATAAACAGGACATGCACACTTTAACGAACCCATCATTTCAGTGAAAGGGTCTGCCACATGACTGTGACTGAAATGACTGGTTGGTTTGGGCCCCCACCAAAAAAGAAGCAATCAATCTCTCCTTGCACAAACTGGCTCTACAGAGGCAAGATGTCCACCTTATCATCATCATCCGATTCATCACCCCTTTCACTGTGTACATCCCCCTCCTCACAGATTATTAACTCGTCCCCACTGGAATCCACCATCTCAGGTCCCCGTGTACTTTCTGGAGGCAATTGCTGCTGGTGAATGTCTCCACGGAGGAATTGATTATAATTCATTTTAATGAACATCATCTTCTCCACATTTTCTGGAAGTAACCTCGTACGCCGATTGCTGACAAGGTGAGCGGCTGCACTAAACACTCTTTCGGAGTACACACTGGAGGGAGGGCAACTTAGGTAGAATAAAGCCAGTTTCTGCAAGGGCCTCCAAATTGCCTCTTTTTCCTGCCAGTATACGTACGGACTGTCTGACGTGCCTACTTGGATGCCGTCACTCATATAATCCTCCACCATTCTTTCAATGGTGAGAGAATCATATGCAGTGACAGTAGACGACATGTCAGTAATCGTTGGCAGGTCCTTCAGTCCGGACCAGATGTCAGCACTCGCTCCAGACTGCCCTGTATCACCGCCAGCGGGTGGGCTCGGAATTCTTAGCCTTTTCCTCGCACCCCCAGTTGCGGGAGAATGTGAAGGAGGAGCTGTTGACGGGTCACGTTCCGCTTGACTCGACAATTTTCTCACCAGCAGGTCTTTGAACCCCTGCAGACTTGTGTCTGCCGGAAAGAGAGATACCAAGTAGGTTTTAAATCTAGGATCGAGCACGGTGGCCAAAATGTAGTACTCTGATTTCAACAGATTGACCACCCGTGAATCCAGCTACTTCTGCAAAAGCCTGATGAGGGGAATGACCTGACTCAGGCTGGCAATTGTCTGAACTGACTTCACGTGTGGCAAGTTCAAAGGGTTGCAGAACCTTGCACAACGTTGAAATCATTCTCCACTGCGCTTGAGACAGGTGCATTTCACCTCCTTTGCCTATATCGTGGCCAGATGTATAGGTTTGAATGGCCTTTTGCTGCTCCTCCATCCTCTGAAGCATATAGAGGGTTGAATTCCACCTCGTTACCACCTCTTGCTTCAGATGATGGCAGGGCAGGTTCAGGTATTTTTGGTGGTGCTCTAGTCTTCTGTACGTGGTGCCTGAACGCCGAAAGTGGCCCGCAATTCTTCAGGCCACAGACAGCATCTCTTGCACGCCCCTGTCGTTTTTTAAATAATTCTGCACCACCAAATTCAAGGTATGTGCAAAACATGGGACATGCTGGAATTTGCCCACATGTAATGCACGCACAATATTGCTGGCGTTGTCCGATGTCACAAATCCCCAGGAGAGTCCAATTGGGGTAAGCCATTCTGCGATGATCTTCCTCAGTTGCCGTAAGAGGTTTTCAGCAGTGTGCGTATTCTGGAAAGCGGTAATACAAAGCGTAGCCTGCCTAGGAACGAGTTGGCGTTTGCTTGATGCTGCTACTGGTGCCGCCGCTGCTGTTCTTGCAGCGGGAGGCAATACATCTACCCAGTGGGCTGTCACAGTCATATAGTCCTTAGTCTGCCCTGCTCCACTTATCCACATGTCCGTCGTTAAGTGGACATTGGGTACAACTGCATTTTTTAGGACACTGGTGAGTCTTTTTCTGAGGTCTGTGTACATTTTCGGTATCGCCTGCCTAGAGAAATGGAACCTAGATGGTATTTGGTACCGGGGACACAGTACCTCAATCAAGTCTATAGTTGGCTTTGAATTAACGATGGATACCGGAACCACGTTTCTCACCGCCCAGGCTGCCAAGGCCTCAGTTATCCGCTTTGCAGCAGGATGACTGCTGTGATATTTCATCTTCCTCGCAAAGGACTGTTGGACAGTCAATTGCTTACTGGAAGTAGTACAAGTGGTCTTCCAACTTCCCCTCTGGGATGACGATCGACTCCTAGCAGCAACAACAGCAGCGCCAGCAGCAGTAGGCGTTACACTCAAGGATGCATCGGAGGAATCCCAGGCAGGAGAGGACTCGTCAGACTTGCCAGTGACATGGCCTGCAGGATTATTGGCTTTCCTGGGTAAGGAGGAAATTGACACTGAGGGAGTTGGTGGTGTGGTTTGCAGGAGCTTGGTTACAGATTTAGTGGTCAGTGGACTGCTTCCGCTGTCACCCAAAGTTTTTGAACTTGTCACTGACTTATGATGAATGCGCTGCAGGTGACGTATAAGGGAGGATGTTCCGAGGTAGTTAACGTCCTTACCCCTACTTATTACAGCTTGACAAAGGCAACACACGACTTGACACCTGTTGTCCGCATTTGTGTTGAAATAATTCCACACCGAAGAGCTGATTTTTTTTGTATTTTGACCAGGCATGTCAATGGCCATATTCCTCCCACGGACAACAGGTGTCTCCCCGTGTGCCTGACTTAAACAAACCACCTCACCATCAGAATCCTCCTTGTCAATTTCCTCCCCAGCGCCAGCAACACCCATATCCTCATCCTGGTGTACTTCAACACTGACATCTTCAATTTGACTATCAGGAACTGGACTACAGGTGCTCCTTCCAGCACTTGCAGGGGGCGTGCAAATGGTGGAAGGCGCAAGCTCTTCCCGTCCAGTGTTGGGAAGGTCAGGCATCGCAACCGACACAATTGGACTCTCCTTTGGGGATTTGTGATTTCGAAGAACGCACAGTTCTTTGCTGTGCTTTTGCCAGCTTAAGTCTTTTCTTTTTTCTAGCGAGAGGATGAGTGCTTCCATCCTCATGTGAAGCTGAACCACTAGCCATGAACATAGGCCAGGGCCTCAGCCGTTCCTTGCCACTCCATGTCGTAAATGGCATATTGGCAAGTTTACGCTTCTCCTCAGACGCTTTTAATTTTGATTTTTGGGTCATTTTACTGAACTTTTGTGTTTTGGATTTTACATGCTCTGTACTATGACATCGGGCATCGGCCTTGGCAGACGACCGTGATGGCATTTCATCGTCTCGGCCATGACTAGTGGCAGCAGCTTCAGCATGAGGTGGAAGTGGATCTTGATCTTTCCCTATTTTTTTAACCTCCACATTTTTGTTCTCCATATTTTAATGCGCACAACTAAAAGCCACCACAGGTATACAGTGTAGATGGATGGATAGTATACTTTATGGATGACGAGTAACGACACAGAGGTAGGTACAGCAGTGGCCTACCGTACTGCTATATACAGTATAATGGACCTGGTGGACACTGTCAGCAGACTGCGTTAATAGTATTAAAAAAAAGCCACCACAGGTATACAATGTAGATGGATGGATAGTATACTTTATGGATGACGAGTGACGACACAGAGGTAGGTACAGCAGTGGCCTACCGTACTGCTATATACAGTATAATGGACCTGGTGGACACTGTCAGCAGACTGCGTTTATAGTATAAAAAAAAAAGCCACCACAGGTATACAATGTAGATGGATGGATAGTATACTTTATGGATGACGAGTGACGACACAGAGGTAGGTACAGCAGTGGCCTACCGTACTGCTATATGCAGTATAATGGACCTGGTGGACACTGTCAGCAGACTGCGTTTATAGTATAAAAAAAAGCCACCACAGGTATACAAATGTAGATGGATGGATAGTATACTTTATGGATGACGAGTGACGACACAGAGGTAGGTACAGCAGTGGCCTACCGTACTGCTATATACAGTATAATGGACCTGGTGGACACTGTCAGCAGACTGCGTTTATAGTATAAAAAAAAAAGCCACCACAGGTATACAATGTAGATGGATGGATAGTATACTTTATGGATGACGAGTGACGACACAGAGGTAGGTACAGCAGTGGCCTACCGTACTGCTATATGCAGTATAATGGACCTGGTGGACACTGTCAGCAGACTGCGTTTATAGTATTAAAAAAAGCCACCACAGGTATACAAATGTAGATGGATGGATAGTATACTTTATGGATGACGAGTGACGACACAGAGGTAGGTACAGCAGTGGCCTACCGTACTGCTATATACAGTATAATGGACCTGGTGGACACTGTCAGCAGACTGCGTTTATAGTATAAAAAAAAAGCCACCACAGGTATACAATGTAGATGGATGGATAGTATACTTTATGGATGACGAGTGACGACACAGAGGTAGGTACAGCAGTGGCCTACCGTACTGCTATATACAGTATAATGGACCTGGTGGACACTGTCAGCAGACTGCGTTTATAGTATAAAAAAATAAGCCACTACAGGTATACAAATGTAGATGGATGGATAGTATACTTTATGGATGACGAGTGACGACACAGAGGTAGGTACAGCAGTGGCCTACCGTACTGCTATATACAGTATAATGGACCTGGTGGACACTGTCAGCAGACTGCGTTTATAGTATTAAAAAAAAGCCACCACAGGTGTACAATGTAGATGGATGGATAGTATACTTTATGGATGACGAGTGACGACACAGAGGTAGGTACAGCAGTGGCCTACCATACTACTATATAGTATAATGGACCTGGTGGACACTGTCAGCAAACTGCTAAACTACTAGTATTAAAAAAAAGCAACAGGACTGTTTTTCAGGCAAACAAACGTATACTGGTGGTCACTGTCAGCAAAACTCTGCACTGTACTCCTGCTATAGCTGCTCCCCAGTCCCCACAATTAAGCAGTGTGAGCACTCAGCACAGATATATCATGCAGCACACTGAGCACAGATATGGTATGGAGTATTTTTTTCAGGCAGAGAACGGATAAAAAACTGGTGGTCACTATTAGCAAAACTCTGCACTGTACTCCTCCTAACAGCTGCTCCCCAATCCTCCCCACAATAGTAAAATAAACAAGCAAAGCTAAGCAATAATCAGATCAACT
This sequence comes from Pseudophryne corroboree, assembly GCF_028390025.1. Taxonomy (NCBI): domain Eukaryota; kingdom Metazoa; phylum Chordata; class Amphibia; order Anura; family Myobatrachidae; genus Pseudophryne; species Pseudophryne corroboree. The sequence continues at coordinate 467,224,300 of NC_086451.1, forward strand.
GTCTCGTATATAAATAAATGGAGAGGACGTCAGCCACGTCCTCTCCCTATCAATCTCAATGCAAGTGTGAAAATGGCGGCGATGCGCGGCTGCTTATATAGAATGCGAATCTCGCGAGAATCCGACAGCGGGATGATGACATTCGGGCGCGCTCGGGTTACCCGAGCCATACGGGAAAATCCGAGTATGGCTCGGACCCGTGTAAAAAGAGTGAAGTTCGGGGGGGTTCGGTTTCTCGGAAACCGTACCCGCTCATCACTAACCAGTACATACAATTATATTCTTTGTTTGGTGTATACTACTGTTATTATGGGTTACATATGAGATCAAGGCGCTTGGGATGCGGCTGTGAAAATATCAACAGCAGCATCCTATTAAAATCCAGACATCTACTAATTAGGTAAACTAGCCCTGATCCCTATGCCCCACTAACCTATCTTTCTAGCCTTCCCCGGGGATACCTAACCCTAGCCCCCCTCCTCACAGCTTAACCCTAACCCTCCCTTACCCTCAGCCTAACCCTATCCCTCCCCTCTACAGCCTAAACCTACCCCCTCCTCCGGTGGTGCCTAACCCTAACACCCCCCTTCCCACAGCCTAAATCTAACCCTGTTTTCTCTGCTGGTCTTAACAAAAACAGATCCCCCAAAAACTCTGTGTATTGTCCCCTTAAATATTTATAAATGTTGATCATGTCCCCTCTTAATCTCCTCTTTTCCAGTGTGAACATGTCAAGCTTTGCAAGTCTTTCCCGGTATTCCAGCATCTCCATCCCCTTAATTAGTTTGGTTGCCCGCCTCTGAACCTTTTCTAGTTCCAGGATATCCTTTTTGTAGTATGGTGCCCAAAATTGTGCACAGTATTCCAGATGGGGCCTCACTAGGGCTTTGTATAATGGGAGTATAACACTCTCATCCCTTGCATTCAATACCCTTCTTTATGCATGCTAATACCTTGTTTGCCTTTTTTGCCGCTATCCTACAAATCACCCCATTTAGTACAGTATGTAGGTGTTATTTTTGTTCTTGCTACCAAGTGCATTACCTTACACATTCTCCATTTTGCTGCCCATGATTCCAGTTTAAATAAATTGTTCTGGAGAGACTCAGCATCTCCCTCCGAATTTATAACCTTACATAGTTTGGTATCGTCTGCAATAATTGACCCAATGCCCTCTAGACCTTCCGCTAGATCGTTAATGAAAATGTTGAAGAATAGTTGTCCAAGTACAGTCCCTTGTGGCACACCACTTTGAACTTCAGTCCAATTTGAAAAAGTTCCATTTACCACAACGCGCTGCTCCCTATTATCTAACCAGTTACTAACCCAAGTGCATAATGTGCTCCCTAGCCCCAGTTCTTGTAACTTATAGATAAGTCTCATGTGCGGTACTGTGTCGAAAGCTTTAGAAAAGTCTAAAAAGATTACATCCACCGCCTTACCCTGATCTAGGTTCGCACTAACTGTTTCATAAAAGCCTCTCCTGCGTGGCAGCAGTTCATTCGGGATATCGATTTTTCGGGTGTAGTACGGGTGACCGGCAGTCTCCTGACCGCCGGTCAGCTTACCGACGCCGGGTTCCCGGCAGCAGGGCCGGCTCTACCATTAGGCAGCTTTAGGCAGTTGCCTAGGGGCGCCAGCTCCTGGAGGGAGCCACTGAATTCATCTAGCAAAAAACTGAATTATGTCTCTGTATGTGGCCTCCTCCTTTTACACTGTGCTGGCTGCTGCTGCGGGTCTAATCAAGTGCAGCCACCACTATCAGGCTGTACCGCATAGTGTCTCAGTGCTTCCTCTGTGCCGACATGAGTAACATCAAGTCATGTGAAGGCACATAGGATGCAGATGTAACTATGGCTCCCGAGGGACACCCCAACGGCTGCTCCTCATAGCCCTGATGCACCTCCTGCAGGGGGGTTGCAGGTTAGGGGGCACCGGGTTTAAGCTTTGCCTGGGGTGCATAGAGACCTTGCACCGGCCCTGCCCGGCAGCATACCGACGCCGCGATCCCGGCGGGGAAGGGCGAGTGCAGCAAGCCCCTTGCGGGCTCGCTGCGCTCGCCCCGCTGCAGGCTCGGTCGCCACGGGTTCTATTCCCACTCTATGGGTGTCGTGGACACCCACGAGTGGAAATAGTCCCTGTTGGTCGGCATGCCGACCATCAGGATAGTGAGCCATCGGGCTCATGGAGGAGGTCATGTGACTGTCGGTCAGCCGACCGGCGGTCACATGACTACCACCCGATTTTTCGGATACCGGCACCAGCATTGTAATCCATGTGGGGATCTCATCGTCAATATTCCGAGCAGTGTTGCGACTCGTGCGTCGGGATTCCGAGCGCTGGGATTCCGAGCGCTGGGATTCCGAAAGTTGGGATTCTGTTCTAAGATTGGCGAGTAATACTGTCTATTTATTGTAACATTGTTAGTTTGTAATTAACCTTATTTTCCTAAGATCATTCAGTGAGTTTTCTCATCCAATAAATTTAATTCCAGTTCTAATTTCTTGTCATTCATTCTCTGCTATTGGGCTCTGCCCCTCACCTCTCCAACTTACCTCACGGAACCTGAGCAGTACAGCATGTTCATCCATACACCCCGAACTTGGAAGCCGCTACAACCAAAGGAACATTTTGAAATTATTTTCAATATATAAGTAATATGAAGTCATTATACTGTCCAGGCACGTGTGGATACAGTTTACAAAACCTTGGTCCTGACCATATTTACTACTAAAGTCTGAAAATCTGTGGCGTGAATTACAAGGGGAAAATGGGTTTTCTTGTACAAATATGTTGCACTTAAAGTGCGGCAGTTTTGGCCATTTGTAGTAGTGCTCTATAATGGCAACAGCCTTCATAAAAGCTTTTCATGGGCTCTCTATGAATATATGAGGAATGTCCACAAAGTGCATATCAGCACAGAATACACTCATTTTCCAGCACTCGTAGAAAGGCTCCGCAGGACCATTTGCTGGACTGTGGGCTGAGTGGGAGATGTACTTCTTGTCAAAGTAAAAGAACATTACTTTAAATGCCTGCCCACCATCATTTATCCACTGCCCGTTTACATATTAATATTTCCTTTTAAAATGGTAATTTGGAGCATAGAAGTGAGGTTTCCTAGATAAAGGGCACTGGTCGGTGCCAAAGACGTCACAAGAAAGCCATAAACTGACAGGGAATTTTTGTCACCTCCTTGAACAGTGAAAATCATACTGGCCTGTTTGCCAACCTGATATGCAATGGAAATGGGCATGACTTGATGAACAAAGAGGTGGGCATTCTTGATGTTTAGTTATATAGGGGGTCATTCCGCGTTGATCGCTCGCTAGTAGTTTTTAGCAGCCGTGCAAACGCATTGTCGCCGCCCACTGGGGAGTGTATTTTTGCTTTGCAGAAGTGCAAGCGCTTGTGCAGCAGAGCGCCTGCAAAATCATTTTGTGCAAAACAAGACCAGCCCTGTAGTTACTTATCCTGTGCATTGATTCTAACGACGGAGGGATGGCTTTTGACGTCACACACCCGCCCAGCGAACGCCCAGCCACGCCTGCGTTTTTTCTGCCACGCCTGCGTTTTTCTAAGCACTCCCTGAAAACGGTCAGTTGACAACCGGAAACGCCCACTTCATGTCAATCTTCCTGCATTCGGCCGTGCGACAGGAATGTTCGTTACACTCTGTGCAAACCCACGATGCTCATTGTACCTGTACGACGCGCCTGCGCATCGCGGTGCATACGCATGCGCAGAAATGCCGATGTTTAGCCTGATCGCTGCGCTGCAAACAACGGCAACTAGCGATCAACTCGGAAGGACCTCCAAAGTTAATCGCTACAAGCTGTCTCTTAATTGAGTGTTATTGTTCATGACTTGTTCTCAGCCTCAATAACATCACATGCAGAGACCCTAATTCAGTAAGGATCGCAGAACTGATCCTTCTTGCATTTTCCAGATTCTGTGCGTGTGCAGAATGCGTCTTGCAATCGCCTCGTAGGGATACGAATGCTTCTGTCTGATTGACAGGCAGAGGCGCTCGTGGGGAGGGACGGGGGTGTCCGGTGTCGCCCTCGTTTCCCAGGAGTGACGAAGCATAGGACTGCTTCATGGATGCAGTTTCCATGGCCTCGCAAGGCCACCTGTGACGGCAAGCCTGAGTAAACTCAGGCTTACTCAGCCTGCCATCGCAGATGTACATCGTGACCGATGGTTGCGATGTTCATCAAAGATGCTATGCAATCGCAAATGCAGGAACGAGGTGATACGCATCTCCTCCTGCATGTGCATTGCAAAGTATTAGAATTTGGCCCTGAGTCACCACACTTAAAGATCAGGCTTATTGGACTGCAGGTGCTTGTTGTTTACTTAGCTCTATAAAGTGGTATGCATGTGCCCAAGGTTGTCATCTGAATCAACTTGTGGAATAACCCCCTTGCTCACATCGCTATGCACCTGCCAACTTGTAGGCATGCAGTGGGCATGACTTTATGGCCATATGCACCATTAATTGGGTGAGTCAGTGTTTATGAAGATGCCCATAGCATCGCCCAGCTCCTGCCCCTTCAGTGCTGTGGGTGAGATACAATGGCAGGTGCTGGCACCTTGAAGCGCCATTCCAGGCACAAACCTGTACAGAGGAAAGCGTCATACAAGACAATTTACGCTCGACTTTGACAAAACAACATTTGTGCTGTATAAGTTCTGCTGTTTCTATCTGTGAAAGTGCTGGCATTAGTAGCCACGCCTACACATCCATTGGCTGAGCTGCATTTTTCATTTCTTTAAATCTAGCCCTGAAATGACCGCAATGTGAAATCGTCATCTTGCCAACTAACAATAAAACACTTGTGGAATGGACAATTCAGGCACAGCAGAGTTGTGCGGAGTTTGCACGCGTGCTGCAGCAGCAGAAATAACGCCGATCTCCTGTCACTCCTGAGTCATTGCGTTATGTACTTTAACAAAGGAACACACGGCGCGCAGGGCGGCTCTCAGCGCAGCGCCTGATAAGAAGATTGTTAAACAAGAACATGCATCTGATTTATATCCATCACCCAAGGCTTATAACAAGCTGTTTTTATTTGTACAGTTAATTCATAATCTCGTTCTAATTAAGGCATATTGCAAAATCAAAACCTGTTTAGAGCCTGTAATTACATTAGGATACGCAGGCCGGGCGGGAGAGATGTGTAAACTCCCAGATCGTCTTGGGTACACTTTCTCTCTGCACCGCAGAGACGGGGAAGGGGTGTCAGGGCGCATAAAGCAATCACTGCGGCCAGATGTGCCCGCGTTGTCTTGTCAGGCAGATGACTGTCAATCATCTACATAGAAAGGCCGCACCTGCCGCACAGATTTACGATGATGGCAGCAGTAGGCTCAGCTCATGACTCTGTCTATAGAACTCATAATTGGCAGCATTAAATATTAATCACGTCTACGCTTTGCTGCTAAGTGGGTGCACGTGACCACAGAACTCGCAGATCTTGGAGTACCACAATCCCCATCATATCCAGGGGGTATATTTACTAAAATTCGATTTTGGGAGGCACTTTATGAATCTTCAAAATGGATTGAAATCGATTCCTTTTGGAGTTTCTAAACTTTTTGAAAAATCCCTTATTTACTAAAAATCTATTTTGCTTTCGATTTTCAAATCGAATTCGATGTGGATTCATGTTTGGAAGGGTTTTAGAATTGAATTTATGAAATACCTTCCTAAAACGAACCTCAAATCCCCATTGAAATCCCCAGCAAAATCGAATGTAAAATCGAATAGAATACCCTCATTGCTTCCTATTGTTCCAAATGTACCACATGCACACTAATTAAAGGGGACGCTCACTCATTACTAGAGATGAGCGCCTGAAATTTTTCGGGTTTTGTGTTTTGGTTTTGGGTTCGGTTCCGCGGCCGTGTTTTGGGTTCGAACGCGTTTTGGCAAAACCTCACCGAATTATTTTTGTCGGATTCGGGTGTGTTTTGGATTCGGGTGTTTTTTTCCAAAAACACTAAAAAACAGCTTAAATCATAGAATTTGGGGGTCATTTTGATCCCAAAGTATTATTAACCTCAAAAACCATAATTTACACTCATTTTCAGTCTATTCTGAATACCTCACACCTCACAATATTATTTTTAGTCCTAAAATTTGCACCGAGGTCGCTGTGTGAGTAAGATAAGCGACCCTAGTGGCCGACACAAACACCGGGCCCATCTAGGAGTGGCACTGCAGTGTCACGCAGGATGTCCCTTCCAAAAAACCCTCCCCAAACAGCACATGACGCAAAGAAAAAAAGAGGCGCAATGAGGTAGCTGTGTGAGTAAGATTAGCGACCCTAGTGGCCGACACAAACACCGGGCCCATCTAGGAGTGGCACTGCAGTGTCACGCAGGATGGCCCTTCCAAAAAACCCTCCCCAAACAGCACATGACGCAAAGAAAAAAAGAGGCGCAATGAGGTAGCTGTGTGAGTAAGATTAGCGACCCTAGTGGCCGACACAAACACCGGGCCCATCTAGGAGTGGCACTGCAGTGTCACGCAGGATGGCCCTTCCAAAAAACCCTCCCCAAACAGCACATGACGCAAAGAAAAAAAGAGGCGCAATGAGGTAGCTGACTGTGTGAGTAAGATTAGCGACCCTAGTGGCCGACACAAACACCGGGCCCATCTAGGAGTGGCACTGCAGTGTCACGCAGGATGTCCCTTCCAAAAAACCCTCCCCAAACAGCACATGACGCAAAGAAAAAAAGAGGCGCAATGAGGTAGCTGTGTGAGTAAGATTAGCGACCCTAGTGGCCGACACAAACACCGGGCCCATCTAGGAGTGGCACTGCAGTGTCACGCAGGATGTCCCTTCCAAAAAACCCTCCCCAAACAGCACATGACGCAAAGAAAAAAAGAGGCGCAATGAGGTAGCTGTGTGAGTAAGATTAGCGACCCTAGTGGCCGACACAAACACCGGGCACATCTAGGAGTGGCACTGCAGTGTCACGCAGGATGTCCCTTCCAAAAAACCCTCCCCAAACAGCACATGACGCAAAGAAAAAAAGAGGCGCAATGAGGTAGCTGTGTGAGTAAGATTAGCGACCCTAGTGGCCGACACAAACACCGGGCCCATCTAGGAGTGGCACTGCAGTGTCACGCAGGATGTCCCTTCCAAAAAACCCTCCCCAAACAGCACATGACGCAAAGAAAAAAAGAGGCGCAATGAGGTAGCTGACTGTGTGAGTAAGATTAGCGACCCTAGTGGCCGACACAAACACCGGGCCCATCTAGGAGTGGCACTGCAGTGTCACGCAGGATGTCCCTTCCAAAAAACCCTCCCCAATCAGCACATGATGCAAAGAAAAAGAAAAGAAAAAAGAGGTGCAAGATGGAATTGTCCTTGGGCCCTCCCACCCACCCTTATGTTGTATAAACAAAACAGGACATGCACACTTTAACCAACCCATCATTTCAGTGACAGGGTCTGCCACACGACTGTGACTGATATGACGGGTTGGTTTGGACCCCCCCCAAAAAAGAAGCAATTAATCTCTCCTTGCACAAACTGGCTCTACAGAGGCAAGATGTCCACCTCATCTTCACCCTCCGATATATCACCGTGTACATCCCCCTCCTCACAGATTATCAATTCGTCCCCACTGGAATCCACCATCTCAGCTCCCTGTGTACTTTGTGGAGGCAATTGCTGCTGGTCAATGTCTCCGCGGAGGAATTGATTATAATTCATTTTAATGAACATCATCTTCTCCACATTTTCTGGATGTAACCTCGTACGCCGATTGCTGACAAGGTGAGCGGCGGCACTAAACACTCTTTCGGAGTACACACTTGTGGGAGGGCAACTTAGGTAGAATAAAGCCAGTTTGTGCAAGGGCCTCCAAATTGCCTCTTTTTCCTGCCAGTATAAGTACGGACTGTGTGACGTGCCTACTTGGATGCGGTCACTCATATAATCCTCCACCATTCTATCAATGTTGAGAGAATCATATGCAGTGACAGTAGACGACATGTCCGTAATCGTTGTCAGGTCCTTCAGTCCGGACCAGATGTCAGCATCAGCAGTCGCTCCAGACTGCCCTGCATCACCGCCAGCGGGTGGGCTCGGAATTCTGAGCCTTTTCCTCGCACCCCCAGTTGCGGGAGAATGTGAAGGAGGAGATGTTGACAGGTCGCGTTCCGCTTGACTTGACAATTTTGTCACCAGCAGGTCTTTCAACCCCAGCAGACCTGTGTCTGCCGGAAAGAGAGATCCAAGGTAGGCTTTAAATCTAGGATCGAGCACGGTGGCCAAAATGTAGTGCTCTGATTTCAACAGATTGACCACCCGTGAATCCTTGTTAAGCGAATTAAGGGCTGCATCCACAAGTCCCACATGCCTAGCGGAATCGCTCCCTTTTAGCTCCTTCTTCAATGCCTCCAGCTTCTTCTGCAAAAGCCTGATGAGGGGAATGACCTGACTCAGGCTGGCAGTGTCTGAACTGACTTCACGTGTGGCAAGTTCAAAGGGCATCAGAACCTTGCACAACGTTGAAATCATTCTCCACTGCACTTGAGACAGGTGCATTCCATCTCCTATATCGTGCTCAATTGTATAGGCTTGAATGGCCTTTTGCTGCTCCTCCAACCTCTGAAGCATATAGAGGGTTGAATTCCACCTCGTTACCACTTCTTGCTTCAGATGATGGCAGGGCAGGTTCAGTAGTTTTTGGTGGTGCTCCAGTCTTCTGTACGTGGTGCCTGTACGCCGAAAGTGTCCCGCAATTTTTCTGGCCACCGACAGCATCTCTTGCACGCCCCTGTCGTTTTTTAAAAAATTCTGCACCACCAAATTCAAGGTATGTGCAAAACATGGGACGTGCTGGAATTTGCCCATATTTAATGCACACACAATATTGCTGGCGTTGTCCGATGCCACAAATCCACAGGAGAGTCCAATTGGGGTAAGCCATTCCGCGATGATCTTCCTCAGTTGCCGTAAGAGGTTTTCAGCTGTGTGCGTATTCTGGAAAGCGGTGATACAAAGCGTAGCCTGCCTAGGAAAGAGTTGGCGTTTGCGAGATGCTGCTACTGGTGCCGCCGCTGCTGTTCTTGCGGCGGGAGTCCATACATCTACCCAGTGGGCTGTCACAGTCATATAGTCCTGACCCTGCCCTGCTCCACTTGTCCACATGTCCGTGGTTAAGTGGACATTGGGTACAACTGCATTTTTTAGGAGACTGGTGAGTCTTTTTCTGACGTCCGTGTACATTCTCGGTATCGCCTGCCTAGAGAAGTGGAACCTAGATGGTATTTGGTAACGGGGGCACACTGCCTCAATAAATTGTCTAGTTCCCTGTGAACTAACGGCGGATACCGGACGCACGTCTAACACCAACATAGTTGTCAAGGACTCAGTTATCCGCTTTGCAGTAGGATGACTGCTGTGATATTTCATCTTCCTCGCAAAGGACTGTTGAACAGTCAATTGCTTACTGGAAGTAGTACAAGTGGGCTTACGACTTCCCCTCTGGGATGACCATCGACTCCCAGCGGCAACAACAGCAGCGCCAGCAGCAGTAGGCGTTACACGCAAGGATGCATCGGAGGAATCCCAGGCAGGAGAGGACTCGTCAGACTTGCCAGTGACATGGCCTGCAGGACTATTGGCATTCCTGGGGAAGGAGGAAATTGACACTGAGGGAGTTGGTGGGGTGGTTTGCGTGAGCTTGGTTACAAGAGGAAGGGATTTACTGGTCAGTGGACTGCTTCCGCTGTCACCCAAAGTTTTTGAACTTGTCACTGACTTATTATGAATGCGCTGCAGGTGACGTATAAGGGAGGATGTTCCGAGGTGGTTAACGTCCTTACCCCTACTTATTACAGCTTGACAAAGGGAACACACGGCTTGACACCTGTTGTCCGCATTTCTGGTGAAATACCTCCACACCGAAGAGCTGATTTTTTTGGTATTTTCACCTGGCATGTCAACGGCCATATTCCTCCCACGGACAACAGGTGTCTCCCCGGGTGCCTGACTTAAACAAACCACCTCACCATCAGAATCCTCCTGGTCAATTTCCTCCCCAGCGCCAGCAACACCCATATCCTCCTCATCCTGGTGTACTTCAACACTGACATCTTCAATCTGACTATCAGGAACTGGACTGCGGGTGCTCCTTCCAGCACTTGCAGGGGGCGTGCAAATGGTGGAAGGCGCATGCTCTTCACGTCCAGTGTTGGGAAGGTCAGGCATCGCAACCGACACAATTGGACTCTCCTTGTGGATTTGGGATTTCAAAGAACGCACAGTTCTTTGCGGTGCTTTTGCCAGCTTGAGTCTTTTCAGTTTTCTAGCGAGAGGCTGAGTGCTTCCATCCTCATGTGAAGCTGAACCACTAGCCATGAACATAGGCCAGGGCCTCAGCCGTTCCTTGCCACTCCGTGTGGTAAATGGCATATTGGCAAGTTTACGCTTCTCCTCCGACAATTTTATTTTAGGTTTTGGAGTCCTTTTTTTACTGATATTTGGTGTTTTGGTTTTGACATGCTCTGTACTATGCCATTGGGCATCGGCCTTGGCAGACGACGTTGCTGGCATTTCATCGTCTCGGCCATGACTAGTGGCAGCAGCTTCAGCACGAGGTGGAAGTGGATCTTGATCTTTCCCTAATTTTGGAACCTCAACATTTTTGTTCTCCATATTTTAATAGGCACAACTAAAAGGCACCTCAGGTAAACAATGGAGATGGATGGATTGGATACTAGTATACAATTATGGACGGGCTGCCGAGTGCCGACACAGAGGTAGCCACAGCCGTGAACTACCGCACTGTACTGTGTCTGCTGCTAATATATAGACTGGTTGATAAAGAGATAGTATACTCGTAACTAGTATGTATGTATAAAGAAAGAAAAAAAAACCACGGTTAGGTGGTATATACAATTATGGACGGGCTGCCGAGTGCCGACACAGAGGTAGCCACAGCCGTGAACTACCGCACTGTACTGTGTCTGCTGCTAATATATAGACTGGTTGATAAAGAGATAGTATACACGTAACTAGTATGTATGTATAAAGAAAGAAAAAAAAACCACGGTTAGGTGGTATATACAATTATGGACGGGCTGCCGAGTGCCGACACAGAGGTAGCCACAGCCGTGAACTACCGCACTGTACTGTGTCTGCTGCTAATATATAGACTGGTTGATAAAGAGATAGTATACTCGTAACTAGTATGTATGTATAAAGAAAGAAAAAAAAACCACGGTTAGGTGGTATATACAATTATGGACGGGCTGCCGAGTGCCGACACAGAGGTAGCCACAGCCGTGAACTACCGCACTGTACTGTGTCTGCTGCTAATATATAGACTGGTTGATAAAGAGATAGTATACTCGTAACTAGTATGTATGTATAAAGAAAGAAAAAAAAACCACGGTTAGGTGGTATATACAATTATGGACGGGCTGCCGAGTGCCGACACAGAGGTAGCCACAGCCGTGAACTACCGCACTGTACTGTGTCTGCTGCTAATATATAGACTGGTTGATAAAGAGATAGTATACTCGTAACTAGTATGTATGTATAAAGAAAGAAAAAAAAAACACGGTTAGGTGGTATATACAATTATGGACGGGCTGCCGAGTGCCGACACAGAGGTAGCCACAGCCGTGAACTACCGCACTGTACTGTGTCTGCTGCTAATATATAGACTGGTTGATAAAGAGATAGTATACTCGTAACTAGTATGTATGTATAAAGAAAGAAAAAAAAACCACGGTTAGGTGGTATATACAATTATGGACGGGCTGCCGAGTGCCGACACAGAGGTAGCCACAGCCGTGAACTACCGCACTGTACTGTGTCTGCTGCTAATATATAGACTGGTTGATAAAGAGATAGTATACTCGTAACTAGTATGTATGTATGTATAAAGAAAGAAAAAAAAAACCACGGTTAGGTGGTATATACAATTATAGACGGGCTGCCGAGTGCCGACACAGAGGTAGCCACAGCCGTGAACTACCGCACTGTACTGTGTCTGCTGCTAATATATAGACTGGTTGATAAAGAGATAGTATACTCGTAACTAGTATGTATGTATAAAGAAAGAAAAAAAAACCACGGTTAGGTGGTATATACAATTATGGACGGGCTGCCGAGTGCCGACACAGAGGTAGCCACAGCCGTGAACTACCGCACTGTACTGTGTCTGCTGCTAATATATAGACTGGTTGATAAAGAGATAGTATACTCGTAACTAGTATGTATGTATAAAGAAAGAAAAAAAAACCACGGTTAGGTCACTGGTATATACAATTATGGACGGGCTGCCGAGTGCCGACACAGAGGTAGCCACAGCCGTGAACTACCGCACTGTACTGTGTCTGCTGCTAATATATAGACTGGTTGATAAAGAGATAGTATACTCGTAACTAGTATGTATGTATAAAGAAAGAAAAAAAAACCACGGTTAGGTCACTGGTATATACAATTATGGACGGGCTGCCGAGTGCCGACACAGAGGTAGCCACAGCCGTGAACTACCGCACTGTACTGTGTCTGCTGCTAATATATAGACTGGTTGATAAAGAGATAGTATACTCGTAACTAGTATGTATGTATAAAGAAAGAAAAAAAAACCACGGTTAGGTCACTGGTATATACAATTATGGATGGGCTGCCGAGTGCCGACACAGAGGTAGCCACAGCCGTGAACTACCGCACTGTACTGTGTCTGCTGCTAATATAGACTGGTTGATAAAGAGATAGTATACTACTAATATTATATACTGGTGGTCAGGTCACTGGTCACTAGTCACACTGGCAGTGGCACTCCTGCAGCAAAAGTGTGCACTGTTTAATTTTAATATAATATTATGTACTCCTGGCTCCTGCTATAACCTATAACTGGCACTGCAGTAGTGCTCCCCAGTCTCCCCCACAATTATAAGCTGTGTGAGCTGAGCAGTCAGACAGATATATAATATATATAGATGATGCAGCACACTGGCCTGAGCCTGAGCAGTGCACACAGATATGGTATGTATGTGACTGAGTCACTGTGTGCTGTGTATCGCTTTTTTCAGGCAGAGAACGGATTATAAATAAAAGTGGTGGTCACTGGTCACTATCAGCAAAACTCTGCACTGTACACTACTGAGTACTCCTAATGCTCCCCAAAATTAGTAAATCAAGTGTCTAAACGGAGAGGACGCCAGCCACGTCCTCTCCCTATCAATCTCAATGCACGTGTGAAAATGGCGGCGACGCGCGGCTCCTTATATAGAATCCGAGTCTCGCGATAGAATCCGAGCCTCGCGAGAATCCGACAGCGTCATGATGACGTTCGGGCGCGCTCGGGTTAACCGAGCAAGGCGGGAAGATCCGAGTCGCTCGGACCCGTGAAAAAAAACATGAAGTTCTGGCGGGTTCGGATTCAGAGAAACCGAACCCGCTCATCTCTACTCATTACACTGTTTTATACATGAAAACATAACAGATGTTTTACATTTTGTGTTTGTTTGTTTTTTTAAATGAAAAAAAAAAAATACAGATGATAGATTAAGAGTAATCTTAGTCCTAACTATGTCATTCTGCCTGCCTTCAACTTTATGTGTTTGCATTGTCAGTTTTTAGTAAAAAAAAAAAACTCTGCCTGCTCCCTGTTTTTTTGCATATTTTGGGGGGTTTATTTTTTTTCTATGCGATTATGCAATAGACGACAGCAGAGCACAATGTCAAACATTTTTGAAAAATGATATAAAAATATGCCTTTCCAATAAATGTAAAAAACAAAAAACAAAGATGCATTCTGTCATGGATTGGGTGCTATATGTGAATCTTTATACTTATGCTCAGCAGGAGTTTGTGTTTTTAACAATGGACTCAGAAGCCAAGAGCAACAGCCATAGGCTAAATAACCTTTTCGGGTGGAAGGGGAACAAATTAGAACCATAGTAACATTTAATGTTAGTTGCTTTATTAGCACATACTGGTATCTTACACAACAACCATCCCTCTGGCATTTATCCAACAAGATGTTTTACAGACAGGGATGAATTGCTGAGGATGTAGGCATCATGGGCTAAATCAGGATAGTCCATTACTTCACTCATGTTTTTTGTAAATTGCAGTATATTTTTCAGGCAAATTGCTCAATATTGTGCTCTGGTGCTATCTATTGTATAATAAAAGAATAAGTTTGATGTCTAAAAGTATAAATGTGTGCTGTATTCAATTCATTAAGCTGACAATGGTGCTCTGATTGTTCCTCCAGGGTTTTCTCAGTCAGGTGGTGATTTGCATTGTGTAGGTAGGTGCAAAACATATCATAACCTTGGGGATCCATAATTGCTACTTTCACACTGCCCTATATGTTTTTGGGCACTTGAAAAGTCATCACTATCAATTTCCTATCTTCAAAATGGATTTAGAAGCCAACATCGAATGTCTAAGATCATTCTAAACATTTGGAGATTTGAGGTTCGATTTTGAGTTCTATTTCAAATCGAACTTTAGTAAATGAGGGGATTTCATGTTGGTCTATGGGAAAATATGGATGTTTTTCAGAAATTCGATTTCTATTGAGATATGTGTTGAATCTGCCTTTAGAACCGATCTGACATTTCAATTTGGGCTTTAGTAAATCTGTTCAACCCAAATTGAATGGGAGTGGGGCTTCATGGGTAATGGGTGGTGGAGCAATTCTCTACATTCCAGCAACTTTGTGGGGGGAAAAAAAGAATCATTGGGTGGTTCTGTACCATCAATGGCAGGAAACCATCTCGTTCTCCCTCATTGATGGAAAAAGTATTCAATATCCGCTATAAACCATTGATGATTTGTAAACCTCACTGGTCAATGGCCATCCCTATTTTTTGCTCCACACTAATTACATTGCAGATTATATGTTGTGGTTCGTTTTGAGGGTGTGAGTAGCAGCACTGAGTCTGGGCCATGACCCCTACGATTGTGTGCTGGACCTTCAGTCAGTTGGGCCCACCAGGAATTTCCTTGATACTTCAGTACTTCAGTGGGCTAGTATGACACAGTATTTATTATGGCTTTAAGAATACTGAACAGTTGGGACATTTACATGGACAAAAACATTCAGGATCAAATTTTTAAAACATGGAGCTGTCCCTGGAAATTAGGGAGAGTGGGAAACCATGTTTAAAGAGATAAGTTACCTGGCGTCTAAGGGGTGGGTTTTTCTGGTGGGTGTTCATGAAAGGATCAATTCTAGCCTCCCATGCATCTTGCTGTGTGGTCTGGTCCACAAACTTAACTGACCTGAGAACATTGAATTCCCAGCTGCATGGAGGAGAGCTGGTTGGGGAGGTTGTGTAGTGTAAGATGTATCATGTATCGCATTTACAATGCAATACATCCAGCAAGCATGCAGGCCCTTATTAATGCAGTATGAATGATTAACTATGCAAGGCTAAACACTCCAATAAGATCTTCCCCTTGCCAAGAGTTTATGATCCATAAGCCCTATTGCGCTTTCTTGGCCGCTGACCAGCGCATGCTCAGGCTTCGGGGTGGACACTACATCGCTATACAACAGTAGTAGTTCTACCACCACTCCGCACTTTGCAGATGGTGTAATCAGGGTCGGTGCTAGGGTGTCCGGCGCCCCCCCCCCCCCCTGCAAACTATAAATTTGCGCCCTCCCATAATTTACAAAGGGACAGTGCACATAATACCCCCTGTACCAGTGACGCTTACACACGTAACATCCCCTATACCAGTGATGCTTACACACGTAACCCCCCTGTACCAGTGACGGTTACACACGTAACACTCCCTGTACCAGTGACGCTTACACACGTAACGCCCCCTGTACCAGTGACGCTTACACACATAACGCCCCCTGTAGCAGTGACGCTTACACACAAAACGCCCCCTGTAGCAGTGACGCTTACACACAAAACACCCCCTGTACCAGTGACGCTTACACACGTAACGCCCCTTGTAGCAGTGACGCTTACACACGTAACGCCCCCTGTAGCAGTGATGCTTACACACGTAACACCCCCTGTAGCCGTGATGCTTACACACGTAACACCCCCTGTAGCAGTGACGCTTACACACGTAACACCCCCTGTAGCAGTGACGCTTACACATGTAACGCCCCCTGTAGCAGTGCCGCTTACACACGTAACACCCCCTGTACCAGTGACACTTACACACGTAACGCCCCCTGTAGCAGTGCCGCTTACACACGTAACACCCCCTGTAGCAGTGACGCTTACACACGTAACACCCCCTGTAGCAGTGACGCTTACACATGTAACGCCCCCTGTAGCAGTGCCGCTTACACACGTAACACCCCCTGTACCAGTGACACTTACACATGTAACGCCCCCTGTAGCAGTGCCGCTTACACACGTAACACCCCCTGTACCAGTGACGCTTACACACGTAACACCCCCTGTAGCAGTGACGCTTACACATGTAACGCCCCCTGTAGCAGTGCCGCTTACACACGTAACACCCCCTGTACCAGTGACACTTACACACGTAACACCCCCTGTAGCAGTGACGCTTACACACGTAACACCCCCTGTAGCAGTGACGCTTACACATGTAACGCCCCCTGTAGCAGTGCCGCTTACACACGTAACACCCCCTGTACCAGTGACACTTACACACGTAACACCCCCTGTAGCAGTGACGCTTACACACGTAACACCCCCTGTAGCAGTGACGCTTACACACGTAACACCCCCTGTAGCAGTGCCGCTTACACACGTAACACCCCCTGTACCAGTGACACTTACACATGTAACGCCCCCTGTAGCAGTGCCGCTTACACACGTAACACCCCCTGTACCAGTGACGCTTACACACGTAACACCCCCTGTAGCAGTGACGCTTACACATGTAATACCCTCTGTACCAGTGACGCTTACACACGTAACACCCCCTGTACCAGTGACGCTTACACACGTAACACCCCCTGTACCAGTGACGCTTACACACGTAATACCCTCTGTACCAGTGACGCTTACACACGTAACACCCCCTGTACCAGTGACACTTACACACGTAACACCCCCTGTAGCAGTGACGCTTACACACGTAACACCCCCTGTAGCAGTGACGCTTACACATGTAACGCCCTCTGTACCAGTGACGCTTACACACGTAACACCCCCTGTAGCAGTGACGCTTACACACGTAACACCCCCTGTAGCAGTGACGCTTACACACGTAACACCCCCTGTAGCAGTGACGCTTACACACGTAACACCCCCTGTACCAGTGACGCTTACACACGTAATACCCTCTGTACCAGTGACGCTTACACACGTAACACCCCCTGTACCAGTGACACTTACACACGTAACACCCCCTGTAGCAGTGACGCTTACACACGTAACACCCCCTGTAGCAGTGACGCTTACACACGTAACACCCCCTGTAGCAGTGACGCTTACACACGTAACACCCCCTGTAGCAGTGACGCTTACACATGTAACGCCCCCTGTAGCAGTGCCGCTTACACACGTAACACCCCCTGTACCAGTGACACTTACACATGTAACGCCCCCTGTACCAGTGACGCTTACACACGTAACACCCCCTGTACCAGTGACACTTACACATGTAACGCCCCCTGTAGCAGTGCCGCTTACACACGTAACACCCCCTGTACCAGTGACGCTTACACACGTAACACCCCCTGTAGCAGTGACGCTTACACATGTAACGCCCCCTGTAGCAGTAACGCTTACACATGTAACGCCCCCTGTAGCAGTGCCGCTTACACACGTAACGCCCCCTGTACCAGTGACGCTTACACACATTATGCCGCAGTCACACATACACACACAGATACACACACCACATACACATATATATATATATACATACACACAGAAACATACATACTGTACATACATTACATACATACACAGTCACACATATATACAGTATACAGTATACATAGATACTGTATACACACACACACACGAACTGTAGTGTACATACATTACACACATACGTACACAGTCACACATATATACAGTATACATAGATACTGTATACATACACACACACACACTC
This sequence comes from Pseudophryne corroboree, assembly GCF_028390025.1. Classification (NCBI taxonomy): domain Eukaryota; kingdom Metazoa; phylum Chordata; class Amphibia; order Anura; family Myobatrachidae; genus Pseudophryne; species Pseudophryne corroboree. The sequence continues at coordinate 467,242,359 of NC_086451.1, forward strand.
ACTCTCTTTCCAGACACTTACCTAATGAAGTCTGGATGGCCGGAGCTGTAGCAGCTCATCCTCCTGCTGCAGCCTGGTCCCGTCTAGCTCCGCCCCTTATTCCCATCTAGCTCCGCTCCCTTTGGATCCCGCCCGGCCACTGAGCTGTCACACAGGTGAGGGGAGGGGAGGCTTTGTGCTGCCGGCATAGAGTGTGACAGCAGCCGGCAGCAGCAGCTGCAGGGACAGCAGCAGTAGCTCAGCACAGGGATGCAGAGCAGGGAGAACACCTCTCCAGCCTGCCGCCTACGTGCACTGCATCCCTTTGCTGAGCAGCTAGCGCCGGACCTGGGTGTAATGGTTAGCATTACTGCCTCACAGCACTAAGGTCATGGGTTCGATACCATGGCCCTAACTGTGTGGCGTTTATATATTCTCCCCGTGCTTGCGTTGGTTTCTTCCGGGGACTCCGGTATCTTACCACAATCCCAAAATATACTGATAGGTTAATTGACTCCTGACAAAAATGACCCCACGTTTGTGTTTGTGGGTATACATGGGCAGACTAGATGGGCCAAGTGGTTCTTATCTGCCGTCACATTCCATGTTTCTATAATATGACATGGCTGCCCTCACATGCAGTTGTGTCCTCTTACACGGTAACAGCATCTTTGCAACCCATCTCCTTAAATAATCTGTGCTGCAGATAAATTCTGATTTTGTGTTTTAATTTGTAGGATGCAGTTTGTTTTGTCCAGGCCCACTTCAAAACTTGCAAAAATATTAGATGAAAACTAAATACTCTTTCACTCTAGTCAAAGCTACCGTAAAAAGTGCAGTCCGGGGGGGTGAGAGAAAAGGACGGATTCAGCAGTCATTGCGAAGCACAGTCATCCCTCATTGCCACGGAATAGCATAAAGCAGCACAATTTCTACATCCCTATTCATGTTCCCTCTGAACTTGGAGATTTAAAAAGCAAAATATAGCCAGCTGCCAAAAATCCATTATTTTGAAACATCTACCCACTCGCTCTGCTCTGAATTGGGCTGTTTTGATCTCAGTTAGGTATATTGTGAGTCTTTTTAGATGAATGATCTGCTGTGGTTACAGTATGTTCCTGGCAGCCGCACACACACAGAACATCTGCTTGCAATGCCATTATCATCAAACTCTTACATGACACCTCCTGACTCTCTGCTTTCTAAATATTGTAATTAAGTCGCTTCTAGCTTTGTCCCTGATATACAAGAAAAAGATTACAGATGTGTCAACAGCATAAGAAAAAAAGGACCCTAGACTGCAATACAGATGGAGCAGACTTCAGTGCACCTTCTGCAACTCATGTATCACAAAAAAGGTCATAGGCAGAAAGCATCGTTCCTTAATGGGAACTTTAGAGAGGTCCTAGCTAGTCTGTGAAACGTGGTGAGTAACCACATAAATACTAAAATGAAGGCCGCTCCCCCTGTATACATGCTGGTATTAGGGTTAGCATGGATGGCGTAGTGGTTAGCATTGCCCTGAGGCTCTGGGTTTGATTCTCAGTAAGACTCTATCTGTGTGGAGTTTTTTTGTTCTCCCAGTGTTTGTGTATATGATGTGACAGGAAAGTATGGAAAATGGCCACCCGACCATTTTCCAGGAGACCAGTACACCACCGAGTGCTCAGAGTCACTGTCACTGCCTGCTAGAGAGGAGGGGGCCAACTCCTCTCTTAAAATGCCCCTGGTTAAAGCTACTGTTGGAATTTAACCAATGTAACATCTATAGGACCCGGCAATCAAGGCGGCCACCCAGCGCCACTTACTGACATAGAGAAGCTGACCGCTATTGCCCCTCATTTTCTGGTAGTGCAGTGCACACGGGGCCCAGACCGCACACACTGCACCAATTTTTTCAATACTTACCTTTGCGGAGTCCAGTGTCGGTGACAGTGACTCTGAGGATTAGGTGGTGTGCAGGTCTTCGGGGAAATGTTTCCGTTGTTTTACACATGCGCAGTAGGGAAAATTGTCAGGAAAAATGGCTGCTGCCGCACTAACTAGTGCTCAGCGTCACTGACACTGCCTGTAAGATGGGAGGGGGCCACCTCGTCTCTTAAAATGCCCCTGGGATATGGAGGGTGGACGACACCTGAGAAGGGAGCTACCCTGTGCCTATCCTGCTAGCAAAGCTGGTCTTGCCACGATAGAGGTCTCCGAGCTGCGCTTCTGCACGTGCGTGAGGGCTGGTGCATTTATTCTGCTGGAAAATGATAGAAAAGTGATGAAATAAAATAGTCAGGAGGTATACGGTAATAATATGGACTTTGTTATACACATTAATAATAATAATGCCCAGAAAGATGGAGTAATACTTTACTAATTTAAGCTTGGCCCTTATATAAAAGAATACGCTAAGTTCTGCACATATTTCGTGGCCAGCCATTGAACGTCTCCCTGTTAATATCCAATGTTGCTAACGACTTTACTGAGAGACGTCTGAAAAAGATTTCTAACAAAAAAGTCCTCCGACACTTTTATTACTGCAGCTGAAATTGCATTTCATTATGGCCCCATAAAGCAATACTGTCCTACATTACTCCTCTGTCTTTCCTCTTTGTCTCCCCGCAGGTCTACGACGTTGAATACAAATTCTTCAACAACGGCGAGAAGACAACGGTATTGATGGAAATTGATCCACGTAACAAAATTGAAACTTTTCGGACGGAGAACGGCACAGATAACGCAGTGGAAATCCATGACTTTAAACATGTTAGTGCTCTGAGAATTCATTCTGTTCATTGTCTGGCAGAAAATATCATAGATTTTTCTATTTGGAAAAAGGACTTAAAATTACTTTTAAAATTACAGGAGTTGTTTAGAAAAATGCACCGTCGATAATATTGTGAAAGTGTATCTGTCAGCTGTACGAGGCAAAGCTCGCAACAAATGTGTCATTAACAAAAATAAGTTGTGTTTTTTAGTTTTTACGGATTACCCAGGCTGGGCCTGTTGGAGGGTGGTTGTGGGGGGCCCAGGGAAGCTGCTGATGGGAACAAATTACTCCCTTTGCATCACATACCATGGCTTCCCGACATTGTGTATAGTATTTAAGGAAAAAAATTCAAAGGGCTCGTGGTCATGCCCCCTTCAGGGATTCAGTATGATTTGCCGACGTTCGGAATGCCGGCGGTCAGAATCCCGACAGGGGGAAGAAAGACTGTTCCCCCCTGTCCCCTACCCCTTAACCCTCCCTTCCTGCTGCCTAAGCCTAATCTCCCCCTTAGAGCCTGCACCCCCCACCACCACCACCTGGAGGCTGCCCAGTGGAGCTGCCGCCGGGAAATCAAAGTGGCAAAGCAGAGGGCTGGAGATATCGCACAAGAACGCTGCCTCACCGATACTAGCCTTGCGCAGTAAGCATTAGCGTCACCAGATCTGAGGCATACGCACGCATGATAAAGTTAATAATGACAAAAAATAATTGTAAAAACTAGTATAAAATATGTATAACAAATGTAAATATTGCTGACTGATAAATGCTGCATTCCCAGACTAAGGGGGATATTTAATAAAACATAATTATCTGATAAAAGCTGGAAAATGTGATATTTATGTTCTCCGGAGATGGAGATAAATATTTCATCTCCAGTGGCAGTTGCAGAGCAGTCCTCAATTCAAATAAGGAAGCCACACCAACTGCCACCCCCAACACTGCCAGACATTGCTGTCCGGGGACTTACTGGCAGTTTGTGTGGCTCCATTGTGGACTGCTCTGCAACTGCCACTGGAGAGGAGATATTTATCTCCATCTCCAGAGAACATAAATATCAAATTTTTTTCAGCTTTTATCAGATAATTATGTTTTATTAAATATCCCCCTAAAGCTTTGTTCTCCAATCATTTTCCTCCGTTGTCGCCATTCTGAGAGGGCGATAAGAGAACTGCGGCAGCAGTGAGATAATCAGTAACCCCAGGGATCGCTACATCACTCATCTCACGTATATCAATTTCCACGGAGCATATTGCACATAGATTAAGACTAAATGTATCCCTTGCTCCATTGCCTATATGGCGCACTCAGTGCCAAGATCTGGCTATAATTAGGCTATATAAGTCTTCTTACGGTGAGGAATGTCTGATGAATAGCGCAGGAGGCTTTCCAGCGTGCATTGTTTTTATGTTTTTGCATTAAGCGTGTCCTTGTTATTAATGAGGAGATTGCACTGAGGACAACAGCATAACGGGCTAGCATCAGTGCACATCACATCCTGTTGGCTATTCATTACATGTAATGTTCTGCTGACTCAGAGGCTTCTCCCTGCACTGACTGCTAATGAGATCTGCCGCAGCGCATGAGGGCTCATTCGCTAACAGACACATGAGACGCTATGACATCACACACAGTATTAGCTTGTAGGGTATAAAGCCCTGCAATTTTGTGGCATTAGCAATGCGAATAAGGCGCGTATTTTGTGAAAAAGTCTACAGTGAGACAGACGCATGGCGCAGCTTAGTCATTGGCGTGACAAGCGGCATATTTGAGGATAGGAGTATATGGGCACACCGGTGCTCTTATATATCACACCTGTCAGAGTCCCTGCACTGCGCTGCATGTGATTTTTGGGCCATTCCCACTATATATAATTTGTTATTGCTGCGATATACAATGATAAGAAATTCAATCTACCATATCTAGCATTTGTCAGAGGGGCAGGGGGCCTATGAGCTTCAGGTGGCTGACCTGAATTCCCACCGTGTCTCAGCTGTAAGCTTTCCATGCTTGTCTTCCAGGAAATGTAACATAATACTATGCAATACCAGAGTGTAAGTATTCTGTTAGTCATACGTATGATGCAATACCAGAGTGTAAGTATTCTGTTAGTCATACATATGATGCAATGCCAGAGTGTAAATATTCTGTTAGTCATACATATGATGCAATACCAGAGTGTAAGTATCCTGTTAGTCATACATATGATGCAATACCAGAGTGTAAGTATTCTGTTAGTCATACATATGATGCAATGCCGGAGTGTAAATATTCTGTTAGTCATACATATGACGCAATGCCAGAGTGTAAATATTCTGTTAGTCATGCGTATGATGCAATACCAGAGTGTAAGTATTCTGTTAGTCATACGTATGATGCAATGCCAGAGTGTAAGTATTCTGTTAGTCGCACATATGATGCAATGCCAGAGTGTAAATATTCTGTTAGTCATACGTATGATGCAATACCAGAGTGTAAGTATTCTGTTAGTCATACATATGATGCAATGCCGGAGTGTAAATATTCTGTTAGTCATACATATGATGCAATGCCAGAGTGTAAGTATTCTGTTAGTCGTACATATGATGCAGTGCCGGAGTGTAAATATTCTGTTAGTCATACATATGATGCAATGCCAGAGTGTAAGTATTCTGTTAGTTGTACATATGATGCAATGCCGGAGTGTAAATATTCTGTTAGTCATACATATGATGCAATGCCAGAGTGTAAGTATTCTGTTAGTCGTACATATGATGCAGTGCCGGAGTGTAAATATTCTGTTAGTCATACATATGATGCAATACCAGAGTGTAAATATTCTGTTAGTCATACATATGATGCAATACCAGAGCTGTTAGTCATACATATGATGCAATGCCAGAGTGTAAATATTCTGTTAGTCGTACATATGATACAATGCCAGAGTATAAATATTCTGTTAGTCGTACATACATATTGATGCAATGCCAGAGTGTAAATATTCTGTTAGTCATACATATGATGCAATGCCAGAGTGTAAGTATTCTGTTAGTCATACATATGATGCAATGCCAGAGTGTAAGTATTCTGTTAGTCATACATATGATGCAATGCCAGAGTGTAAGTATTCTGTTAGTCGTACATATGATGCAGTGCCGGAGTGTAAATATTCTGTTAGTCATACATATGATGCAATGCCAGAGTGTAAGTATTCTGTTAGTCGTACATATGATGCAGTGCCGGAGTGTAAATATTCTGTTAGTCATACATATGATGCAATGCCAGAGGGTAAATATTATGTTAGTCATTCATATGATGCAATGCCAGAGTGTAAATATTCTGTTAGTCGTACATATGATGCAGTGCCGGAGTGTAAATATTCTGTTAGTCATGTGTGTAATGCAATCCCAAAGTGCAAATATTTTATTTGTCAGTTGTATAATGCAATGCCAGAGTGTAAGTATTCTGTTAGTCATACATAGGATGCAATGCCAGAGTGTAAATATTCTGTTAGTCATACATATGATGCAATGCCAGAGTGTAGATATTCTGTTAGTCGTACATATGATGCAATGCCAGAGTGTAGATATTCTGTTAGTCGTACATATGATGCAATGCCAGAGTGTAAGTATTCTGTTAGTCATACATATGATGCAATGCCAGAGTGTAAATATTCTGTTAGTCGTACATATGATGCAGTGCCGGAGTGTAAATATTCTGTTAGTCATGTGTGTAATGCAATCCCAAAGTGCAAATATTTTATTTGTCAGTTGTATAATGCAATGCCAGAGTGTAAGTATTCTGTTAGTCATACATATGATGCAATGCCAGAGTGTAAATATTCTGTTAGTCATACATATGATGCAATGCCAGAGTGTAGATATTCTGTTAGTCGTACATATGATGCAATGCCAGAGTGTAAGTATTCTGTTAGTCATACATATGATGCAATGCCAGAGTGTAAATATTCTGTTAGTCATACATATGATGCAATGCCAGAGTGTAGATATTCTGTTAGTCGTACATATGATGCAATGCCAGAGTGTAGATATTCTGTTAGTCGTACATATGATGCAATGCCAGAGTGTAAGTATTCTGTTAGTCATACATATGATGCAATGCCAGAGTGTAAATATTCTGTTAGTCGTACATATGATGCAGTGCCGGAGTGTAAATATTCTGTTAGTCATGTGTGTAATGCAATCCCAAAGTGCAAATATTTTATTTGTCAGTTGTATAATGCAATGCCAGAGTGTAAGTATTCTGTTAGTCATACATATGATGCAATGCCAGAGTGTAAATTTTCTGTTAGTCATACATATGATGCAATGCCAGAGTGTAGATATTCTGTTAGTCGTACATATGATGCAATGCCAGAGTGTAGATATTCTGTTAGTCGTACATATGATGCAATGCCAGAGTGTAAGTATTCTGTTAGTCATACATATGATGCAATGCCAGAGTGTAAATATTCTGTTAGCCGTACATATTGTCAAAGTCAGAAAAATATCCCCATACACACTGCCATATTTGCACCGCACACTGGTCCGCGCTGCGCATGCGTACGCTCTCCCGTGAAGGCGCATACCCGCAATAGCGTGCACCCGCGGGCGCACGGTATGCGTATTTACGGTAGAGTTTATGTAGTCGTAGCGTGCGACTCATTCGTTACATATTTTCACAATTAATGTAGTTTGTAGATCATGATCCCTTTGATAGTTTCTGAAAGTTTGGTTAATATAGAATGTCCCTGAGCTGAGGAATCCCTCTTTGTATCGTAGGAAGGGTCTAACAGGAGTCATGCAGTAGTGTTTGGTACCCATCGGAAGAGTATTTAAATAGCAATATTCCGGTGTTGGTTTGGAGCGTATTAATCGCTCGTGCGGATAGTTATGGACATAAGAAGTTTATGTCCATTTCTACTATTTACTCATACTCAGGTATGCGGCGGGAAACCTAGTTCCCCACCCACCTGAGCTGTTTGAAATCGTCACAGCCCACCTGTATGAATCAACCTATGACCTTTTGTTATGATGCAGGGCCGAATTCCGACGTCCAATGGACAATGGGATTGTAGGGACTGTAGGATTGCATTGTGTGTGGGGCATAAATAGGCAGGCCGACCACATCCAGCTCTCACTCTTCAACGGTTCTCATTGCTGAAAATCGGGTGCTGGATGTCCAGGCGCATGCGATCGTTTCCCCTTGTGCGTAAGTTTATCTCCGTAATCATTGTCTTACTGTGAGCCAATTTCTCTCATCTCTCTCCATTTTCTCTCTCTCTCTCTCTCCTTTCTCTTTTCTCTCACATCTCCCCTAGACTAGTATTGTATTGTATTAGATAGTATTGTGTTTTGGTTAGGAAGTCTCTGTTATATTGTAGTGTATCATTTGTACTGTTATCCCCTTTTACAAGTATATTAGATATAATACAGTTAATAGGCTTTGGACCCTAAACCAGTATCTGTGTATTTTCTATAGTGTTAAGTGTTCACTTGAGCGTCGGTGACGCTCAAGCAGCTTTGTAGTTAGTCAGGTTCCACAAGGTTGCACTTACACCCTGTACTCACATTAAGGTATTCTGTGCATTTCATTGGTATAAGGTTTAGACATAAAGGTATAGCGTTGTGAGCGTCTGCGCCGCTGGTGATCTCCTCGTGGTCTCGAGCGTCCGCTACGCCATAGCGAATCATTACTCTAGTCATAACCAATAACGTGTTGTCCTGTGATCACTGGGCCGTGAGCGAACGTGACGCTTGAGCGTCTCGCCTACGGCTGAGCGATCGTTACGCAAATAGCGTACCCTTACGGTACTTCTTAAGTAAGCAGCGTACAGTGTTCTTAGACTTCATAAAGGGTTGTTTATACGACAAAGGAATTTAGCATTGTCAATATGATGCAGTGCCGGAGTGTAAATATTCTGTTAGTCATGTGTGTAATGCAATGCCAAAGTGCACATATTTTATTTGTCAGTTGTATAATGCAATGCCAGAGTATAAATATTCTGTTAGTCATACATATGATGTAATGCCAGAGTGTAAATATTCTGTTAGTCAGTCGTATAATGCAACTCCAGAGTGTAAATATTCTGTTAATCGTACATATGATGAAATGCCAGAGTGTATATATTATTTTGTAATGTGTACAGTAGGATGCATTGTCTTTCACAGAATAATATGATTTTCCCTGTTTTCCGTTTCAGCGCAATCTCTTTTATTCTTTTATTTATTTATTTCAGGGCATTACTGGGATCTACTTTGCTGGGCTTCAAAAATGCTTCATCAAGACCCAGAGTAAGGAGATACCTGACACTGAAGAGAGCACCATGGTAGAACTTGAGGTAGGTGGAAGATTTCTCCTGCACACAGGTATGCAGGAGGTCACAAGGGATTTACACACAGTATATTGTAGACTAGAGCCATAACTAGACATTTTGGTGCCCAGGCTGTGCCAGACATAGAATTGGTGTTGAATAGAACAAGAAAAGTGGCTGCGCTGTGTGTCAGCAGCTATATAAAATAGAGAGCACAACGTATAAAATGTAAAGAATTTATTCTCTTAATCAGTATAGTTATAAAACATGTAGGTTAATAATACACTTATATCTGTCTCAGGTGATATAAAGGTTCAGCCGTGTGATAAAAATGGCTATCCAATACATTAAATCCTAATTGTGCAATAGGGAGGGAACAGGAGAATTTGTAGATGTAATTCCAGATAAATGTTAACATATACTACCTCTCCGGCAAGGGCTGGTATAAACTTGGCCGGGCGTCCCCGGCTAGTGAGTTCTGCGTTGCCCGATGTTCTGCACAGAGGAGAGGAGTGTTGCGGTGCCCAGTGCCGAGCACCTCCCAATAGAAAGAGATGTATAATCGTCTCCTGTATTCCTGATCGCCAGCCGGCGATGAAGCAAGCTGCTGAGATGCACAATGTGATTGTACAGCTGACCGGCTGACCGCGGCAAGAAACCGCCTTTGACTCTCCGACAGCAGCTTGCTATCACCGCCAGCCAGCGATCACGAGAACAGGAGACGACCGCATATTTCCTCCTGGCGGCAGGTACTCAGCATTGGGTTACCCACCTTTCCGCTCCGCTGTGCAATCACATTGTGCATTTCAGCAGCTTGCTTCATCGCCGGCTGGTGATCAGGAATACAGGAGACGATTATACATCTCTTTCTATTGGGAGGTGCTCGGCACTGGGCACCGCAATACTCCTCTCCTCTGTGCAGAACATCGGGCAACGCAGGACTCACTAGCCGGGGACGCCCGGCCAAGTTTATACCAGCCCTTGCCGGAGAGGTAGTATACGTTTATATTTATCTGGAACTACATCTACAAATTCTCCTGTTCCCTCCCTATTGCACAATTAGGATTTAATATATTGGATAGCCATTTTATCACACGGCTGAACCTTTATATCACCTGAGACAGATATAAGTGTATTATTAACCTACATGTTTTATAACTATACTGATTAAGAGAATAAATTCTTTACATTTTATACGTTGTGCCAGAGCCGGCCCTAACCAATATGATGCCCTAGGCAAGATTTTGGCTGGTGCCCCCTAGCACCACCGCTGGTTCTGCCTCTGACCTTGCACCTCTTTCCCAGCACCATTACCCCTCACCCATAGCAGTCCTTGTACCCCCTATATTTTAAATAGGAACAGTTTGCACATTTGACGCACAGCCCAAAAAGGGGCATCTTCTTGCTGGGAAGGGGCATGGCCACACAATAGTAACCCCAATTCCAATTACGTCACACAGTACAGCAACTTTATTCACATTTTATCTTGCGATAGTGTCCATAATTCATATTACATCCCACAGTAGTATCACTTTACCTTATAAAAGTTACTCCTCACAGTAGAGCCCCTTATTCACATTACATGACACTGAATTGCTCCTTATTCACATTACACCACACCTTATTGCTCTTTATTCACATTAGACGACACAGTAGTGCCCTTTCTATAAGCAACGCCACATAGTAGAGCACCTTATACACATAATGCCAAACATTAGTAATGCATTTATACACAATTCCACACAGTAATGCCCCTTACACATATGAGACACATTAATGTCCTTATAAACATAATGCACCTTACACATTAGGACAACCTTTATTAATGCCCTTTTACACATAATGTCCCTTACACATATGCCGCATATTATTAATGCCCTTATAAACATAATGACACACATAGGGACCCCTACACATTTGCTGCACATTATTAGTGCCCCTATACACATAAGCCGCACATTATTAATGCCCTTGTACACATAATGACACACATAGTGGCCCTTTACACATATGTTGCACATTATTAATGCATTTTTACATGACACACATGATGCTCCTTACACATATTCTGAACACTACTGCACAACCAACCCACTCACATGCACACAGCACTCACACTTCCACTAACACTGTGACCTCTGCCTCTGCTTGGATACAGATGTGTCCTCACAAATCTTGCATCAATGCTAACGTCGGGCACATTTTTTTAATGAAAATGCATCTTATTTGCATTGCTATGTGGCTAGGATGCACAAGTAGCTTCTGCTGATTAATCTGATATGCAGCATGCCTATATACTGTGTGAGACTGTGGCTGTATCTGCATATGAAATGCTACATACAGAATATAGGCATGCTGCATATCATTTTTATCAGCAGAAGCTGATGATGCCCCTAGGCATATCAAATGCCCTAGGCAATTGCCTAGTTTGCCTATGCCTATGGCCGGCTCTGCGTTGTGCTCTCTATTTTATATAGCTGCTGACACACAGCGCAGCCACTTTTCTTGCTCTATAGTCTTCCAATCCATCTCACATAGTGGTGTGGCAAGCGCAGTGTCTCAGGAGCCTGTTGTACCTTAATTTGTTGGTTTTATTTAAATGATTGATTTGTTTGAGGCGCTGAACAAGTAGTTTCTTTTGTTGTTCTATAGAATTGGTGTCCCCTCACTATTCAAAGTAGAGACAGTGTACATGCTGCATGTGCGTGTCAAAAATATAAGGGAGTGGCTTCATGGGGAAGGGGCGTGGCCACAGAATAGTACCAATATACAGTGTCTGTTGTTCAAATGACACCACACAGTAGAGCCATTTGTACAAGTGACGCCACAGAAGAGCCCCTTATACGCATTATGCCATGGCGGAGCCCCTTACACAGGTAACACCCCACTAAACAATCTCTGTATGGACCCTGGAGACCTCCTATATAAACTTATATCACTTTCATACAGCAAAATGACTGCAGGAGTTAATTCCCAATGGCACACCGCTAGTTATGGCGCTGTTGTGATTGAACTGCGGTTCCTGAGCATTGTGGCCTATCCAACCTTTTTACTGTTTCTGTGGGGCGTGTGTTTGTATGATTGAGGCATGAACATGTGTTGGTGCACACATGTAACATGCAATCATGGGTTAGTGACATTTCCACGGTGCAGTTATGGATGTAGCAGAGATAATTGACACAAAAAACATGCCAGCTGTCAAAATAAAAGATTTAAAGGTGGTGGAGGGGCAGGAGTAAGGTGCTGTGAGTGGAGGTGGTGAGAGAGTTACTGTAGTGTGAGTGCTGGAGCAAAGTGGGCGTGGAGAAGAAAACTGGTGAAAGGGATTGGGTGTAAAGTGGTAAGGTGGGGTAAGAGAGGGAGTGTGAAGCAGTAAGGTGGGGTAAGTGAGGGGGTGTGAAGTGATAAGGAGGGGTAAGATAGGTGTGTGGAACAGTAAGGTGGGGTAAGAGAGGGGATGGGAAGCAGTAAGGTGGGGTAAGAGAGGGGCTGTGAAGCAGTAAGGTGCAGTAAGAGAGGAGGTGTAAAGCAGTGAAGTAGGATAATAGAGGGGATGGGAAGCAGTAAGGTGGGGTAATAGATGGGATGGGAAGCAGTAAGGTGGGGTAATAGAGGGGATGGGAAGCAGTAAGGTGGGGTAATAGAGGGGATGGGAAGCAGTAAGGTGGGGTAAGACAGGGTGGGAAGCAGTGTGGTGGGGTAATAGAGGGGGTGGGAAGCAGTAAGGTGGGGTAAGAGAGGGGGTGTGAAGCAGTAAGGTGGGGTAAGAGAGGAGATGTGAATCAGTGAAGTACGGTAATAGTGGGGATGGGAAGCAGTAAGGTGGGGTAAGAGAGGGGATGTGAAGCAGTGAAGTAGGGTAATAGAGGGAATGGGAAGCAGTAAGGTGGGGTAAGAGAGGGGATGTGAAGCAGTGAAGTACAGTAATAGTGGGGATGGGAAGCAGTAAGGTGGGGTAAGAAAGGGGATGTGAAGCAGTGAAGTACGGTAATAGTGGGGATGGGAAGCAGTAAGGTGGGGTAAGAGAGGGGATGTGAAGCAGTGAAGTACGGTAACAGTGGGGATGGGAAGCAGTAAGGTGGGGTAAGAGAGGGGATGTGAAGCAGTGAAGTACGGTAATAGTGGGGATGGGAAGCAGTAAGGTGGGGGTAAGAGAGGGGATGTGAAGCAGTGAAGTACGGTAATAGTGGGGATGGGAAGCAGTAAGGTGGGGTAAGAGAGGGGATGTGAAGCAGTGAAGTACAGTAATAGTGGGGATGGGAAGCAGTAAGGTGGGGTAAGAGAGGGGATGTGAAGCAGTGAAGTACGGTAATAGTGGGAATGGGAAGCAGTAAGGTGGGGTAAGAGAGGGGATGTGAAGCAGTGAAGTACGGTAATAGTGGGGATGGGAAGCAGTAAGGTGGGGTAAGAGAGGGGATGTGAAGCAGTGAAGTACGGTAATAGTGGGCATGGGAAGCAGTAAGGTGGGGTAAGAGAGGGGATGTGAAGCAGTGAAGTACAGTAATAGTGGGGATGGGAAGCAGTAAGGTGGGGTAAGAGAGGGGATGTGAAGCAGTGAAGTACAGTAATAGTGGGGATGGGAAGCAGTAAGGTGGGGTAAGAAAGGGGATGTGAAGCAGTGAAGTACGGTAATAGTGGGGATGGGAAGCAGTAAGGTGGGGTAAGAGAGGGGATGTGAAGCAGTGAAGTACGGTAATAGTGGGTATGGGAAGCAGTAAGGTGGGGTAAGAGAGGGGATGTGAAGCAGTGAAGTACGGTAATAGTGGGGATGGGAAGCAGAAAGGTGGGGTAAGAGAGGGGATGTGAAGCAGTGAAGTACGGTAATAGTGGGGATGGGAAGCAGTAAGGTGGGGTAAGAGAGGGGATGTGAAGCAGTGAAGTAGGGTAATAGAGGGAATGGGAAGTAGTAAGGTGAGGTAAGAGAGGGGGTGTGAAGCAGTAAGGTGCAGTAATACAGGGGGTGTGAAGCAGTAAGATGGGGTAAGAGAGGGGATGGGAAGCAGTAAGGTGTGGTAAGAGAGGGTATGTGGAGCAGAAAGGTGGGGTAAGAGAGGGGGTGGGAAGCAGTAAGGTTGGGTAAGAGAGGAAATGGGAAGCAGTATGATGGGGTAACAGAGGGGATGTGAAGCAGTGAAGTAGGGTAATAGAGGGGATGGGAAGCAGTAAGGTGGGGTAAGAGAAGGGTATGAAGAAGGGACAAAAATAGTAAAACAAAATAGAAGACCAGGGCCTGATCCACCAATAGGCTTATCAGGCTGCATCCTTGAGCGCTGGGTCCTGGGGGGGTGCAGCACCGGCACAATAGATTAATTAGGTTTCTTTTTTTTTTTCTTTCTTTTTTACCTCTAAGCAGTTACGGCGACGCTCATTTCTGCCTTTGCCGCTCATCTGCCCTAAGCTGTCATCGGGGCCTCCCCTGGTTTCAAGGGGACAGGCCCAGTCGGTCACTAACACCCAGGCTAAGATATGCAGGCAGCTAACGGCAAATCCGATGCTGTTATCTGCCCTAGGGCCTTATTTCGAGTTGATCGCTCGCTAGGGTTTTTTGCAGCGCTGCGATCAGATAGTCTCCGCCTATAGGGGAGTGTATTTTTGCTTTGCAAGTGTGCGATCGTATGTGCAGCCGAGCTCTGCAAAAACATTTTGTGCTGATTCTGAGTAGCCCAGAACTTACTCAGCCGCTGCGATCGCTTTAGCCTGTCCGGTCCCGGAATTGACGTCAGACACCCGCCCTGCAAACGCTTGGACACGCCTGCATTTTCCCAACCACTCCCAGAAAACGGTCAGTTGACACCCACAAACACCTTCTTCCTGTCAATCTCCTTGCGATCACCAGTTCGAATGGATTCTTCGCACAAACCCATCACTGAGCAGCAATCCGCTTTGTACCCGTGCGACGCGCCTGCGCATTGCGGTGCATACGCAGTAGTGACCTGATAGCTGCGCTGCGAAAAATGGCAGCATGCCAACAGGTCAGAATGACCCCTTTAGTGCGGTACTTACTCTCAGCTTGGTTTTATGAGATTACAGGCTAAGCCTACAGACTGCACCTGCAGCTAACTGTATCGCTTACCCTGCTGGCTGCCTTATGTGAAGACCTAAAGAAGTAAGAAGAAATACAATTTATACCAGCAAACAATGGGGGTCATTCCAAGTTGATCGCTCGCTAGCTAGTTTTAGCAGCCGTGCAAATGCTATGCCGCCGCCCACTGGGGAGTGTATTTTAGCTTAGCAGAAGTGCGAACGCATGTGCAGCCGAGCTCTGCAAAAACAGTTTGTGCAGTTTCTGAGTAGCTCTGAACCTACTCAGCACTTGCGATCACTTCAGCCTATTCGTGTCTGGATTTGACATCATACACCCGCCCAGCGAACGCTCAGCCACGCCTGCGTTTTTTCAGACACGTCTGTGTTTTTTCAAACACTCCCTGAAAACGGTCAGTTGACACCCAGAAACGCCCCCTTCCTGTCAATCTTCTAGCGGCCACCAGTGCAAAAAAGGAACGAAAGACTGCATAGGATAGAGTGAATATAAGCACCCTGTTTGTTTATGTAACTAAGCTAGATAGATCTGGTTTTTGTGTTGATATTAGTTGATAGGTCATTGAAGTTTGTCAATCAAATAAGTTATCCAATGAGAAGGGTTTAGGTAGGCGGGTTATATTAGTTTATTTAAGTGAGGGCTGAGGTAATCTGATTCCTCTTGCCATTTTTGTGATCCCACCCACCCACCCGGCAATTTTAACTTCGGTATAAAAATTAAAAGTTTTGGTTTTCTTTTTTGAAACTTTACGTTGGAATAATGAGTTATTATTATTCCAGCAAGTGCGAGGCGCAGCGGGCGGAAAGCAGTGCTATTCGGCGGCTTAATTTAGCGCAGCAGAGCTTGGCTAGCATTTCCCCTTTGAGAAAAGGCGAGTCGGTCACTACCTCAGGGGAGGACCAGGTCACCATCTTATGGAGGGACCAGCACTGTGCTAATTAAGGGGAGATGGTTCTACCCAGGACGGATTGCGCAAGGGGCGGAAACTCCACCCCATTTGTTTAAAAATTAAAGTTTTAAGCCATGGCCGAGTTGACACTGCTTTTTCGCCACCGGTGAATAATATTTTCAATTCTGATTAGAATTTAATAAATCTGGCTGTGACCTCCATTTTTTCCAATTTATACAGTTGTCTGTGTCATTATTTCTAGGTTTATTGGTTCTAGTTTGTGTAATAAATAAAACATATGGGTGACTTAGGAAAACTTTGCTAGAACCTGAGCACAACCACAAAGGGCTTTGTACCCGTACGTTGCGCGTGCGCATTGCGGGGCATATGCATGCGCATAACTGCCATTTTTTTACCTGGTCGCTGCTCTGTGAAAATCGGCAGTGAGCGATCAACTCAGAACGACCCCCAATATATGAATCTGTGGTAAATTTTGACACATAATTACAGATTTTTAGCTGCATATGAGCTGAAAAATTGGTGGTGGAGGGCTGGGGGGTGGGAGGGTGTGAAGGGGGGGAGGCACTTCAGTATTAGCCTAGGGTGGCTGGAACCCCTAATCAGGCCCTGTAGAAGACTTACAAAAAGAATCATTCATACACACTGAAGGTGGTGAAGGGAATGGGGCTAGAAGAAAGAAAGTAGTGTAGCTTCTGGTGGTGGAGAAAAGGTGCTGCTAAAACAAAATATAGAAAAAATAATACAATGTAAAAAAAAAATACAAAAAAAAAATACAAAAGGGTGGAATGGCCAGAACCGGGTGTCACAACTGAAGGCTGACAATGATATTTGTAAGCCTCAGTTGTAGGGGCTGACGGGTACCGAAATGTAGGAGGGGTGAGTAGACTCCTAGACATGTGCTAGGGAGTGGTATGTAGAGCCCAAGGGCGTGACCACGACAACTGAAATATCTTGAACAGGATTTATTGAAAAAGTCATATAAGATGCATAAAATAATAATATCACAAGAGATGAATGAAGCCAGTACTGGTGGGATCCAAAGTCCAGATTAACACAACGTTCCTTATAAACTTGGGGCCCAAATGAGGAATAACCTGATGTTGGGAAATGAAGGTGAAACTGTAAATAATGTTAGTGACCGTGAATAAACAAAAGATGAAGCTTGGGTTCGTAGGTAGATGAAGAATGAAGCTGGGGTTCGTAGGTAAATGAAGAATGAAGCTGGGGTTCGTAGGTAAATGAAGAATGAAGCTGGGGTTCGTAGGTAAATGAAGAATGAAGCTGTGGTTCGTAGGTAAATGAAGAATTAAGCTGGGGTTCGTGGGTAAATGAAGAATGAAGCTGGGGTTCGTAGGTAAATGAAGAATGACCGCTGGTAAGCCAGAAATTACACACCGCAGGAAGATCACAGGGGAACAGGATTTGCACCGCAGGAGGTACCACCGGGGAGTCAGGGTAATTGCAGAGAGAATCCTCAGGAGAACTACACACTGGAGTTGCAGACGACAATGGAAGCACTGACGATTTCCTGGGTGTGGATCCAAGGTATTTATCCCCCATGACCAGCAGGGATTGGCTGAACGTACTTCCTGGACTAAGAACAGCACAGCGGATAGGAGGAATGAGAACAGGTGACTGGAGTCCAACATGGCTGCGCCCATGAACGGTATCAGAAGGGGAATTAACTACTGTGGGAAGGTGGTGAAGTCCGCAGTAGCAAAGTCACACACACCCAGCGGCATGCAGCAACCAGGGAGACAGGAGAGGCAGCAAAGGGACATGAAGGATGCACATCCGGGCGGAGAGTCTCAGACGCGGTGATGACGGTGTACTTGCCCTGAGGTGAGCAGCTAAGACCAATGCAATGAGCAATAACCCAAGCTAAAGCCCGGCTCTGGCCCGCTGAGCCAACCTCAGGAGGCACCTAATAGGCAGAAACTGGTGTCTCAGTACCCGGATCGTGACACATGTGGGGATGAAGAGGGGCCTGGGAAACTACGGAAGCTACTCACACCCACGATCGTCTGCAACATCCTGTGGAAGATGAAGCCGGACAGGGACTGACGGGGTGCTTTTCGGCCATGGCATCCGTGTGCACACTTGTGGTGAAGGCGCTCATGCCCCTGAAAGGGGACGCGTGCAACTGAAAGGTGTGCACAGACACTGCTCACAGGAGGGTGCCGCGAGTCAGGTAGGGAGTGAACTTGTGGCATGACCCCATATTTCTTAGAAACAGGCTCTTTGGGCGGCGGTGGGGGACAAACTAAAGATCCAGAAGCTGCACTGTGCACATCCTCCCCCGCTCTCTGTGTTCTGGCATTTGTCAGAAGTGCCAGATGGCCCTGCTTGGGGGCATATTTACTAATGTGCAGGTTCTTAGAAGTGCAGATGTTGCCTATAGCAACCAATCAGATTCTACTTTCCTGTAATATAATATTTAGCAAATGATTGGTTGCTATGGGCAACATCTCATCTCTTAAAAACGTACACTGTAGTAAATATATCCTCTGGAATGAGAGGCAGTTTGACTTTCCTTCCTCCACCGGTGCGGGATCCATGGGGTGTCCTCCCCACCTGAAGGCAGCTGCTACAGAATTCTGACAGGAGAGGGAGAGAGATAAAGGAGAAGGGAGGAGAGAGAGAAAGACGGAGAGAAATAAAGTAAGAGAGAAAGGGAGGAATAGAGAAACAGGGAGGTAAAGAGAGGGAGAGAGATGGGGAGGGGAGAGAGAGCAATGGAAAGTGAGGTAATGGGAGGAGGGAGAGATGGGGTAGGGAGAGAGAAAGAGACAGGGAGAGAGATAAAGGAGAAGAGAGGATAGAGAGAAAGAGGGAGAGAAATAAAGTGACAGAGAAAGGGAGGAATAGAGAAACAGGGAGGGAAAGAGGGGGATAGAGATGGGGAGGGGGAGAGAGAGCAATGGAAAGGGAGGTGACGAGAAGAGAGTGAGATGGGGTAGGGAAAGAGAGAGAGACAGGGAGAGAAGAAGGGAGGAGAGAGAGAAAGAGGAAGAGAAATAAAGTAAGAGAGAAAGGGAGGAATAGAGAAACAGGGAGGTAAAGAGGGGGAGAGAGATGGGGAGGGGGAGAGAGAGCAATGGAAAGGGAGGTGACGAGAAGAGAGAGAGATGGGGCAGGGAAAGAGAGAGAGACAGGGAGAGAAGAAGGGAGGAGAGAGAAAGAGGGAGAGAAATAAAGTAAGAGAGAAATGGAGGAATAGAGAAACAGGGAGGTAAAGAGAGGGAGAAATATGGGGAGGGGGAGAGAGAGCAATGGAAAGGGAGGTGATGGGAAGAGGAAGAGATGGGGTAGGGAGAGAGAAAGAGACAGGGAGAGAGATAAAGGAGAAGGGAGGAGAGAGAGAAAGAGGGAGCGATATAAAGTGACACAGAAAGGGAGGAATAGAGAAACAGGGAGGGAAAGAGGGGGAGAGAGAGCAATGGGAAGGGAGGTGACGAGAATAGAGAGATGGGGTAGGGAAAGAGAGAGACAGGGAGAGAGGGAAAGAGGGAGAGAGAGAAAGTAAGAGAGAAAGGGAGGAATAGAGAAACAGGGAGGGAAAGAGGGGGAGAGAGATGGGGAGGGGGAGAGAGAGCAATGGAAAGGGAGGTGACGAGAAGAGAGAGAGATGGGGTAGGGAAATAAGAGAGACATGGAGAGAGAGAGAAAGAGGGAGAGAAATAAAGTAAGAGAGAAAGGGAGGAATAGAGAAACAGGGAGGGAAAGAGGGGGAGAGAGATGGGGAGGGGGAGAGAGAGCAATGGAAAGGGAGGTGATGGGAAGAGGAAGAGATGGGGTAGGGAGAGAGAAAGAGACAGGGAGAGAAGAAGGGAGGAGAGAGAGAAAGAGGGAGAGAAATAAAGTAAGAGAGAAAGGGAGGAATAGAGAAACGGAGGTAAAGAGAGGGAGAGAGATGGGGAGGGGGAGAGAGCAATGGAAAGGGAGGTGAGGGGAAGAGAGAGATAGGGTAGGGAAAGAGAGAGAGACAGGGAGAGAGATAAAAGGCCTGCTTACAACCAGGCCCGGCGACAGGGGGGGTCAAAGGGGACAATCGTCCCGGGCCCCAACGTTGTGAGGGGCCCCGAGGACCGGCTGCGGCAGTGTGGCGGCTGCAAGCTCATCATGGATGGAAGTAATTATATACATCGCAGCAATGAGCCGCCGCACCGGCCGCCCGCCCGCTGTGTAGTTAATAGCAGCATGATGCTGCTATTAACTATACAGCGGGCGGCTGGCTCGGCATCGCATTACCGCAATGTATATAATTAGCCAGCACTAAGAACAACGGCACCCATGTGGTAACCCCCCTCTGCCCCAAGGTCAGCTGTGCAATGACGTCGCTCTCCTCCCGGACCGCCCTGTCTCTGCTGTGGCAACTACCTGAGAGGAGCGGCCGTGCAGTCTGCAGAAGCAGGACTGCAATTAAAATGACTGCCAGGCTGGCGAATATACAGAATAAAACAGCCTGAGGCAGGCAGGCTAGCAGCTTGTGGGGAGACTGGTCTGAATAGCGGCGGCTGTGTGCTGGTAAGTGTGCGCTCTTCTGGATTTTGGGGCTTTGGGTTTGGGCACATGTCATAGATGCATGAATGCAGGCCTGGCGAAAGGGGGGTGGTCAAAGGGGACACCCTTACCGTGCCCCGAGGGTCAGAGTACTTTTAGTACTTTTACAACTAACTGCCTGTCTGTCACCAATTTTGTTAACTAAAGCCTAGTACACACTAGGCGATCCCCGCCGACATTGGCGGCGGCGGGGACCCGGCCGGGTGCCGGCATTGGCAAGTGCATACACACTTGCCGATGCCGGTGAGGAAGGGAGCGATGGCGGGGGGAACAACGGCAGCACGGCTGTCGTTAACGAGGACCTTCCTCGTCTACAAGTTCAGACGAGGGAGGGGGGGCGTTAACGATGTGCGCATCGATAGCGACATTGAGTGTACACACTAGGCGATATTGTGAAAGATCTTGCTCAAATCAGCCCTTCTGAGCGAGATCTCTCACTTTCTCGTCTAGTGTGTATGGGGCTAAAGTGTCTGGCCGCAGAGTCCTCCCTTCCCCCCTCACTTGGTCCCGTCCCAGTGGTGCATGCAGCCGTCACGACATCATGACTATGACGCTGCATCGCCTTCCATGTCTCTTGCCATTGAGGAGCATGCCTGAACCAGCCAAGCCTCCTGCCAGTGTTGGGCACAGGTGTGTGACAGTGCATTTACAGACTGAGGGGGTGGGGGGCCCCAGAGATATCAGTGTATGGGGCCCCAAGATTTCTGTTGCCGGCCCTGCTTACAACACAGGGCTTCATTTTAAGTAGATTGCAGTAACCCAGCCTAAAACTACGTTTTAAAGTGCAGCCATGACATACATGTATAACTGAGTTGCACATATCTTGCAACTCCAAATACAGTGTAAATAGGCTTAGACTGTATATATCATGATTACTGCTGTATCATTGCTTGAAATTAAAGGTAAAAACATTGACGCCCCCCCAAATAACCTAAAATACCACTACCCTTGACAGCAAAGTTTTTCTGCAAAAGCAAAGAACTCGCGCTAACAATGCCAGGCTGGGCTGGCACAGTTAAGATACCTGCAGCCTGGCATTCCCTGGCATAATGTGAATCCAGGCCCATCCACCACTACTGGTGCACGGCCACAATTGCAAATTACGTCTAATGGCCCAAATGTATTAAAGCCTTATCAAGAGATAAAACGGAGACAGATAAAGAGTGATAATGTACCAGCCAATCAGCTCCTAGCTGCCATGTCTCAGGCTGTGTTTGAGAAATGACAGTTAGGAGCTGATTGGCTGGTCATTTATCATTCCTTATGTACCTCAACCTGATCCCTTATTAAGGCTTAATACATTTGGGCCATAGATCCTACCTGCATTTATCTGTGCACGCGCTGGACGTCAAGGTAGATTATTTCTCCCCCGCAGCTGGAGTTATGTCAAAAATCTGAATCAAGGACCGCAATAATCAAAATATCTCTGCAGACACTGGGGGAAGCTTCAGTAGAATCCGTTCATTGCATTAAATCAATGCTTGCACAACGGTTGTTACATCTGACGACAATTATATACTTTCTGAACATTCATTAGGAAGTTCCAGCAAAACTTTCCTTGACGTGATTGTCATTTTTTTGGCAAATATAAAATCATTACTATTTAAAATATAACATATGACAGATGAAGCTGGTCTGGGGAAAAACAAACTATTGTATTTCATGGAAACTATTAAAGCAATCCTTGGGGCAAACAGACTGATCACGGAAATCCAGTTTTATTATCCTGGCAGACGCAAATAAAGAAATGATTAAAAAGACAATGAGCATCGGAATCCAATTTACCACTAGTCTGTGCTTTATTTTGTGTCATTTTCCTCAGTTTAGACAGGAATATACAACTATAAAATGGGAGACGCAACAGTATTGAAGGAGTTGTGTTGCTTTGAACACTGCTGTCCCATCGTAAAGGTCTCACTAGACCTAATTTATGAATATTGCACAGAAAAGCTACAACTTTCTGCAAAAAGTATCATATGTCACTGATACATATTGTGATAAAAGCAGTGGAATTGTGTTTGAGTGCAGGTATATACTATATACTGTATGTCCAAGATTTCTGTCCTATGAGTTTAAAAAAAAAACCAGGAGAAGGTCTGTTTCTGCAAAACAGACAATGGCCCTCATTCCGAGTTGTTCGCTCGTTAGCTGCTTTTAGCAGCATTGCACATGCTAAGCCGCCGCCCTCTGGGAGTGAATCTTAGCTTAGCAGAATTGCGAACGAAAAATTAGCAGAATTGCGAAAAGAAATTTCTTAGCAGTTTCTGAGTAGCTCGAGACTTACTCCTACACTGCGATCAGTTCAGTCCTTTTCGTTCCTGGTTTGACGTCACAAACACACCCAGCGTTCGCTCCCCGTTTCTCCAGACACTCCCGCGTTTTTCCCTGAAACGCCTGCGTTTTTCCACACACACCCATAAAACGGCCAGTTTCCGCCCAGAAACACCCACTTCCTGTCAATCACACTACGATCAGCAGAACGATGAAAAAACCTTGTTACGCCATGAGTAAAATATCAAACTTTTGAGCAAATTTACTTGGCGCAGGCACACTGCGAACATTGCGCATGCGCAGTTTGCGACTAATCGCTCCGAAGCGAAAGAAAATAACGAGCGAACAACTCGGAATGAGGGCCATAGGGCCTAATTCAGATCTGGTCGCTGTTGTGCGAAATCGTAGGTGCAAGGCCAAACTACGAAAATAAATCCTGCATTTTTTTTATCGCTAGGCGAACGCAGGCTGATTAATGGGAAGCGGGCATTTGTGGTTGGTAACTGACCGTTTTCTGTCAGTGTCAGGAAAAACGCAGGCGTTCCCAAGCGTTTTCAGGGCGGGTATGTGACGTCAGCTCCGGCCCTGATCAGCCTGTGTGTATCGCACAGTAGGAGTAAGTCCTGGGCTACACACACACTGCACAGACTGGAAAATCATTAGATGGTGAGTGAGTTGCGAACGGATTTGCAGCTGACTGGCGTTTGCAAAGCTTTTCGCACAGACTTGCACGGGGCGGGTTTTCACTCTGTCTGTGCGGTGACTATCCGTTTGCAGATATCTGCAAATTCGCAAAGGAGCGATCAGGTCTGAATTAGGCCTTTAATTATGAGCATGGGATTTTAGTAAAAGCCGGTTAAAGGGCCCTGGGGGGCATGAATGAGAAAGAGAGGGTGGGCTCCATTCATTAGGCCTGGTCCGGAACTTGAAGGACTGTAGCCAAAGAGAAGGCTAATTAGTGCTCACAACACCTGCATGGGTGTAACACAAGCCTGTCCAACCTGTGGCTCTCCAGCTGTTGAGAAACTACACAGCCCAGCATGGTTTAGCATTTCCCAATAGCAAAGCTGTGGCAGGGCATGCTGGGACGTGTAGTTTCACAACAGCTGGAGAGCCACAGGTTGGCCAGACCTGGTGTAATAATTGACTGTCAGTCTTGACAGGACTTTTCTCATTGCCTGGGGAGCAAGCTGCTTGCTTGCAGAGAGAGACACCATTACTGCTTGAAGTGAGTGCTGTGTTGAACTGCTGTTTTGGTGAGCCGGACAGTAGGTCCTTCTCACACTTAGAGAGCAAAACCTTGTGTACAGTTAGAACCCAGATGGGCTCGGATCTATGTTTATGTTATGTTTTACTTTTGCTGCAAATAGAAATAACTGAGGCTATTTGCACCAAATAGCCTGGTCTGGTGTGTAACTATTTGAGCTGCCATAAGAAAGTGCATCCGTCCACCCTGGGGGAGACAGCATCCTTACCCTTATCCGCTCACAGTATGTTATGCAGTACAGTATATAAATGGATACTGGATTTAATAGTGTACAATAATGCAGTGTATACACACATGCAATAGTTGTGTCTCAGAAGTTTGTTAGCACCCTTACTTCTCATTCCAATGTAGGAGACCAAGTGACACCAAGTCTAAAGCTGGGTCTACACTATACAATGTATTATCCAATATATATCGATCTGACGCAGATCTGAATACTTTAGTGTGTACCCCTGATCTGTCATGCCTGGCTGGCGTTGAATTGGGATCCAGTGGCTACATGCAGCATGTGAAGATATATTGCGCTGTGGTACAGAAGATGGTATAGTGTCTACAGCGTACATTATTTAATAGTCTAATGCTGGTCACACATTAACCAGGAGATTCCCCGATTCCCTGACCCCGATCCAATTCGATGATCAAAAACCACTAATTAGTAGGCATCGATGATCGGTGATCATTTTTTGGTTGGAATCGGCAAATCGAGGATTACCAACATGTTGGATCTCCTGATCTCCCAACCCAGCTATCAGTAGAACAAGGAATTGTCCTGACTCCCCCGATGTATGGGCTCCTTAAGAAGTAATATATGTAAATCCATAACTTATGTTTGTGACAAACTCTATACAAGATACACGGTTTATGTCTGAGCACGATTTTAAGTCTGATCCCTACATTCTTGCTCTTCTCTCCGCTGTTTTAGGAAAATGCGATTACTAGCACAATCTATGAGGAGTCCATGATGTGGATCCCTGCCGAGAAACCAATAGAAGACAAAGAGTTCATGAAGAATTCCAGAATATTTGAGATATGCAAGAATGTGACCACACACTGGATCTATCCTACTACTCCAACCGGTATGGAAATGTCCTTATATAGTAGATGCCAATAGGACCAGACCAGATACATGTCTGGGATACATCCAGCAACCAGAGTACTCAGCTGCCAATTCTTGATGATATGAGTGATACATTTTTATACCAAACCTGTACGATTCTATAGGAATGTATACATTTATATAACACAATGAACTAGCAAGTCAGATCCCCGGATCTGCCTTTCCCTCTGAAGAACATGCATAGTTTTTCTGGCTTTCATGCCTTGATAATCATCATATTCATCACTGGTGGAGTCCAAAGTAGGAAACACAGAATCCCTAGAGAACTTTAAAATACTTAGTTGATGCAGTCGCTGTACAGTATGTATCGTTTGGCAAGAAGAGAATTCCAGGCGACATCACTATACTGCATCAGAGGAGAGATTCTTACCTATTGCAGGAGGAACTGCAGTGTAACAACAATCACCAACGCTTCCTCCTGCAGTCATTGTACAGCTGAGGCAGAGAAGGTACAGGAAAAGAGGAATATTCTCTTCCCGATACCTCTACTTGTGTTTCCAGCCCCCGCTCTGTAAGTGTAGTGCTGCAGGAGGCAGTGCCAGATTAATGTGCACATGGGCCTGGAGCTGAAATATAGGAAAGGCCTATTGTGTACCGCTGCAGCAGATTGGATTAAGGAGAGGGGAGCAGGGGATATGCCTCAGCGCCCGTTAGTTACATTACACCGCACAGTAGTGTCCGAGACACGTTACACTGCACAGCAGTGTCCGATAGTTAGATTACACCGCACAGTAGTGTCCGAGTTACATTACACCGCACGGTAGTGTCCGAGTTACATTACACCGCACGGTACCGTCTGCTGGTTACATTACACCGCACGGTAGCGTCTGTAGTTACATTACACCGCACGGTAGTGTCCGAGACACGTTACACCGCACAGCAACGTCCAATAGTTACATTACACCGCACAGCACCGTCCGATAGTTACAATACACCGCACGGCAGCGTCCGATAGTTACATTACACTGCTCAGTAGTGACCTAGTCACATTACACCTCATGGCAGCGTCCGATATTTACATTACACCATACACTAGTGTCCGAGTCACATTACACTGCACGGCAGCGTCTGATAGTCACATTACACTGCACAGTAGTGTCCGAGTCACATTACACCGCAAGTCAGCGTCCAATAGTTACATTACACCGCACAGCAGCGTCCGATAGTTACAATAAACCACACGGCAGCATCCGATAGTTACATTACACCACACGGCAGCGTTCTATAGTCACATTACACCGCAAGTCAGCGTCCAATAGTTACATTACACCGCACAGCAGCGTCAGATAGTTACAATAAACCACACGGCAGCGTCCGATAGTTACATTACACCACACGGCAGCGTTCTATAGTCACATTACACCGCACAGGAGTGTCCGATAGTCACATTACACCGCATGGCAGCGTCTGATAGATACATTACACCGCAAGGTAGTGTCCGTATACACACTGGCCGGAATTCAATTGATTATGATGCATGACAAATTAAAACGGCAACGTCCGATAGTTACATTACACCACACGGCAGCGTCCGATAGTCACATTACACCGTGCGGCAGCGTCCGATAGTTACATTATACCGCATGGCAGCGTCCGATAGTTACATTACACCACACGCAGCGTCCGATAGTTACATTACACCACACGGCAGCGTCCTATAGTCACATTACACCGCACAGGAGCGTCTGATAGTCACATTATATCGCATGGCAGCGTCTGATAGATACATTACACCGCAAGGTAGTGTCCGTATACACACTAGCCGGAATTCAATTGATTATCATGCATGACAAATTAAAACGGCAGCGTCCGATAGTTACATTACACCGCATAGCAGCGTCCGATAGTTACATTACACCACACGGCAGCGTCCGATAGTCACATTACACCACACGGCAGGGTCCGATAGTCACATTACACCGCAAGGCAGCATCTGATAGTCACATTACACCGCACAGCAGCGTCTGATAGTCACATTACACCGCACAGCAGCGTCTGATAGTCACATTACACCGCACGGCAGCGTCTGATAGTCACATTACACCGCATGGCAGCGTCCGATAGTTACATTACACCACACGGCAGCGTCCGATAGTCACATTACACCGCACGGCAGGGTCCGATAGTCACATTACACCGCAAGGCAGCATCTGATAGTCACATTACACCGCACAGCAGCGTCTGATAGTCACATTACACCGCACGGCAGCGTCTGATAGTCACATTACACCACACGGCAGCGTCCGATAGTTACATTACACCACACGTCAGCGTCCGATAGTTACATTACACTGCATGGCAGCGTCCGGTAGTTACATTACACCACATGGCAGCGTCCGATAGTTACATTACACGACACGGCAGCGTCCGATAGTTACATTACACCGCACGGCAGCGTTCGATAGTTACATTACATCGCACGCCAGCGTCCGATAGTCACATAACACCGCACGGCAGAGTCTGATAGACACATTACACCACACGGCAGAGTCCGATAGACACATTACACCGCACGGCAGCATCTGATAGTCACATTACACCGCATGGCAGCGTCCGATAGTTACATTACACTCTATGGCAGCGTCCGATAGTTACATTACACCACACGGCAGCGTCCTATAGTTACATTACACCGCACGGCAGCGTACAATAGTCACATTACACCATACATCAGCGACCGACAGTTACATTACACCACTCAGTAGTGTCCTAGTCACATTACACTACACGGCAGCGTCCGATAGTTACATTACACCGCACGGGAGTGTCCGATAGTTACATTACACCGCACGGCAGCGTCCGATAGTTACATTACACCGAGCGGCAGCGTCCGATAGTCACATTACACCGCAAGGTAGTGTCCGAGTCACATTACACTACAAGGCAGTGTCCGATAGTTACATTACACCGAGCGGCAGCGTCCGATAGTCAGATTACACCGCAAGGTAGTGTCCGAGTCACATTACACTACAAGGCAGTGTCCGATAGTTACATTACACCGAGCGGCAGCGTCCGATAGTCACATTACACCGCAAGGTAGTGTCCGAGTCACATTACACTACAAAGCAGTGTCCGATAGTTACATTACACCGAGCAGAAGCGTCCGATAGTCACATTACACCGCAAGGTAGTGTCCGAGTCACATTACACTACAAGGCAGTGTCCGATAGTTACATTACACCGCACTGCAACGTCCAATAGTTACATTAGACCGCACGGCAGCGTCTGATAGTCACATTACACCACAAGGTAGTGTCCGTATACACACTGGCCGGAATTCAATTGATTATCATGCATGATAAATTAAAACAGTATGCCATTAAGGTCACAGAACATGCACACATAACTTTAAGTGTGAGAAAGTCCTGGGCATAGTGCTACACAGCATATACTCCTTTATACCTCAAACCGCAGCTGCAGAACACCTCACAGATCACACAGGCGGGGAGCACTGCAGTGCAGTGTACTGTACTGTCCAGTGGGCGGGGCTTAGAACGGTCCGGGGGTGTGGCTTCGGGCAACAGGGGCCAGGGGGCTCAGCAGTGGAAGAACCAGGGGCTGAGTAAGTTTATAAAGGTCCCACAGAGACACAGCTTGTAATGGCAAGTGAGAAGAGCTTTGAGCAATCGTGGGCACAGCTGTAGATGCACCAGGAGGCGGAGCTTATCGCGATCTGGGGGAGGAGCTTATTTCAATCCTGGGTATGTGCTTTATTGGGCAGTGACAGCTGCTGGCAGCTTCAGAGGGGATAGGCAGAGTTCTGTCTCTCCGTGACAGGAGTCGAGTGAGTTAATGCTATTGGTGATGACAGGAGAAAAGTTTTTTTTTTCTTCCTGTCAACACTATCTGAACTGCAGGGGATCTGTGGGCCTATTTCCAGTGGGGGGCCTGGAGCTGCAGCTCCATCCGCCCCATTGTTAATCCGGCCCTGGCAGGAGGAAGTGCCAGTGATTAGTGTTGCACTGCGGTACCTCCCACAGTCAGTCACTCAATGAGCAGGAGTGCAAGAACTAGATGGAAACAAGATGGTATAGTTGTGTAAAGATGGTCAGTCAATGGGGGGGCTAGGTTCACAATACAAAATAACCACCTCAAATCCTATAATGGTTTCTAAATTATGAGACGAAAGGATAATTTTACGTATAGTGTAATTGTAATAGCTTAATCTTGAGTGAAAACCTCTAGAGTGGGTCTAGCCAACCTGTGGTTCTCTAGCTGTTGTGAAAATAATCATTAATAAATGAGTCATATAAAACAATCTTCATCTGTAATCCCCACTTTAATTTTATTTTGAAGATTATAATCCTATGTTCCACTGTTATTTTCTTCAAAGGTTATTGGTGGTCATTCCGAGTTGTTCGCTAGCTGTTTTCGGTTGCAGCGCAGCGTTCAGGCAAAAAAGCGGCACTTCTGCACATGCATATGCAGCGCAATGCGCATGCACAACGTTCTTTCACAACGGCCAATGCAGTTTCACACAAAGTCTAGCGAAGCTTTTTAGTCGCACTGCTGGCCGCAGAGTGATTGACAGGAAGGGGGCGTTTCTGGGTGTCAACTGACCGTTTTCAGGGAGTGTTTGAAAAAACGCAGGCGTGCCAGGAAAAATGCAGGCGTGGCTGGGGAAACGCAGGGCGTGTTTGTGACGTCAAAACAGGAACTGAATGGTCTGAAGTGATCGCAAGCGCTGAGTAGGTCTGGAGCTACTCTGAAACTGCACAAATTATTTTGCAGCCGCTCTGCGATCCTTTCGTTCGCACTTCTGCTAAGCTAAGATACGCTCCCAGAGGGCGGCGGCTTAGCGTTTGCACGGCTGCTAAAAACAACTAGCGAACGATCAACTCGGAATGACCACCTTTGTTTGGTAAATTCAGATACAGATTCATGAAATTCATTTCATATTTTTAAGACCAATGGGGGGGCGCTGATTAGTTTCAGTAATTGAATAAGTAGCACCTTCAAAACAACATGAAATGCTGGTAATTGGTTTGGCAGAATGAAGTGCACCGATGAGATTTACTGAGGACCTCAGCATATCAACAGGTGATATTTCTTGATTTAAAAATATTTTTTTATTTTAGCTCCTGAATTTTTGGATTTTGACGACAGAGAAGATCGCAGTGGTGAGAAGCAGACTAAGCGTCAGAGCAGATCGTTGACAGAAGAAGATCTACCTGTCAATGACTATGTAAGTGCGCTATTCAGACAGTACAAACGCTATAGGCGAGTTTGTGCGTACAGCACATGTGCAGATGTGAATTTACCCAATGTGGCCGGAGAGACCAACCAGCCACACGTGTAATGGCGGCTGCGGCACTGAAGGTGTTGACCCTCGTGCCTGGCGCCATATTAAGGGACAATGGGCGCTGGGCGTCACTGTTAAACGTACTTACGGCGCTGGGCACGGACTGTTTAAAAGTTTGTTTAATGATGTGTTTTAACATGTCATATGTAGTGCTCTATGCACAATTGCAGGAATGCATGTTTAACTGTATTTTATATTCAAGATGTGGTCATCTGTATATTTAAAGAGGAAAATGCACTTACTATTATAGATGTCTGAATAATCATGTCTTATCCTCTGGGAATGGGACAGGGCCCTTAGCATGCCACTTCCTATCAGAGAGGTGTGAAGGACAATACCTTTTGATGTGTAAGTTCCTTAGAGAGAGATGCTAATCACTGGGTCTATGGGCTTGGAACTTGTTTCATGTACCTGATTTAATTGACATACGAACGACCTATGCAGGAAGGAAGACTGTTTGTATTGTAGCCTTCCTGTTGTAATCTCAGACACTGGGTTTGCCTGGAGATGTGAATGAGACAGAAACATTGTGTTTTGAAGCTATGTGATAAATTTATCAATAGTGAATGTTAATCTGATACCAAACGTCTGTGTCAGAGGAAGGAGGATATTGTTTTATTGCACTTATATCCTTGTAAAATGTGATTTATTGGTATTTTGTAAAATAACCTGATTGGTTGGAGAAGACAGGGAGGGCTTACCCCCCTGTGATACTGTGTGGAAAACTGACATAAAAAGGAGACCTGTGTGCCTCCAGAGTTGTAGTTATACCATCTTATTCTGCTGGAACATCTTGCTGTATGCTGTTGCCCCTAGCAATAGGGAAGAGTTTTCTTTAGAACTATATTTGAGCAAATAAACATCATTGCCTCAAGAAGATTGCTTCATCTTGTGACCAACAGGGTTAGGCCAAACCTAGCCCCGTCCTCCGGCTGTCCAGGGAAGCACCTAACGTCTCCAAGCTCCGCCTTCCGCCAGCTACCGGTAGAGGCCTAGCAAGTGGCTAGTGGGGATTCGTCAGCACCACACAGGGGTGGTAAGGCAGTGCGTCGGCACATACAGAGCAGAACCGTGGTTCCAAACGCCACGGCAGGTTAGGAGTTTGGTGGTGGCAGCAAGAACCCGCCCACCGCGCAGTGGGTGGAGTCAGTAACAGGCGGTTACTGACGGTAAGCGGGAATCCCCTATGTGGTCAGGCCTCGTGCGGCTTGACCTTCCATTCTGTGCGCAGTCAACGGGACGCGGCAAGCGGCGAGTGCTTCCGTACGGTACCGTCCTGTCACAGAAATTGGTGGCATAGTGGTGGGATATTCCCAGGCGGCTTTTCATCACCCGATTGGAGAAGCCGAGTTACTCAGGAGAGGAGTAACTGCAGCGCAGGAGAACGCACAAGATGGCGGAATTCAGCGGAATGTCCAAGGAGGATCTGGAGATCGTATGCCAGGGGAAGGGTGTGGATGTCCCTTTCAACGCGTCCAGAAGCGTCATGAAGGCGGCGCTCAGGAGCGTGGAGGAGTCTCATCGGGCGGAGGTGGAAAGCACTGACGGCGTCAGCATCACAGAGGACGGCCCAACAGTGGACCTTCGTAAGGAACCGGTGAGAACCACAAGCCCCGCCCTCTCTCACAGCAGCAATGTTTCCCAGCAATCCCTAGCAGGGCCAGGATCCCAACGTCCCAGGGGGGGGCGGCCCGGATACCCTAGCAGATCGGCTAGCGGAATTGGGGGAAAGGGCAACGGAGCAAGAACGCATGCTTGTCATTCGGATGTGGCATGCGGAGCGGGCATCACAGGCCGTGGTACCCCGGGAGCCGTTGTCAGCTGTTGTACACAGATCAGGACGTATACAGTTTGCCAAGTTTGCAGACAGTGATGGGGACATTGATGGACATTTGCAAGTTTTTGAAAGGACTTGCAAACTACACGATCTACCCAAGTCAGAGTGGGTGAGACACCTTGTGCCCACTCTGCATGGAGAGGCCTTGGAGGCCTATCGAGGAGTGGCGACGGAGGACTGTGGGAACTACGACGAAGTCGCGAAGGCCCTCCTCCAGCGATTCTTCATCACTCCAGAGTCTTACAGGAAGAAATTCAGAGACTTGCCCAAGAATCCTAGCAGCACCCATGAGCAGTTCGCCAACCAGCTGCGGCAGTACGTGGTGAAGTGGGTGAAGGATTCGGAAGCCACTACATGGGACGCACTGATCGACCTGATCGGCAGGGAGCAGTTCTACCGCCGGTGCGCCCAAGAAGTGAAGGAGTGGGTGCTAGATCGGGAGCCACCCAGCTTAAAAATGGCTGCCCAATTAGCCGACAAATATGTGGCAATTCGGCCACGGGGCCAGAAGCGCCCCGCCATCAGCCAGCTCCAACAGACTGTACCACCAAGGGGACCCCCCTCTTCAGCTCATCACCCCCAAAGACAAGCATCTTCCAACCCGGGTGCTCTTGGCCAGCAACTGCACCGCAGCGTCCCTGCAACTGATTAGAGATCATCGGTGCCACGACTGGAGAAGAGGTGCTACGGCTGTGGGAAAATCGGACATCTGAGGATGAACTGTCCTGCATCCCAAGCATCCCAGACTCGTGCCCCAAATCCGAGTGCTGGAGCCCGGCTCGCTTGTTTGACGAGAGGAGATGAGCCTACAGAGACTGTTCCCCCTCCAGTCAGGCCGATGGAGTGTGGCGAGAGACAGGTGCACTCTGCGGAGAGAGTCACCTGCATGGCCAAACAGCCCCTACACAACATGTGGAGGCACCTGCAGCCAGACCACGTGGGACCCCTGCAGGGAGAAGGCCTAAGAGACTCTGGGGCCTCAATCACTGTGGTGAGCCCCCACCTTATAGATCCTGCTGCAGTATTGCAGGGTCGCACTGCCACGGTCACCCTGGCAGAAGGAACAGAAAAAGCGGTTCCCATGGCAAGAGTCTACCTGGACTGGGGAGCTGGACCAGAGTTGCGAGAAGTTGCCGTCATGGATGGTCTCCCAACTGATGTGGTCCTAGGAAATGATCTGGGTGGTGGGATCGTCACTACGTTTGTTGGCGCCATTCCCCGGAGTCAAGTTCCAAAACCACCGTTGACATCAGCTACTCCAGCACAGCCCAGCCCAGAGGAAAAGACTACAGCTGCAAGACAACTGCCAGCACAGCCAACCACAGCATCAACCAGCCCAGAGGAAAAGATTACAGCGGCTAGATCGGTACATCGACCCCGCATGCCTTTTGCCTCTGGTATGCCTACGTCCCCTAGCAACGCAGAGGATGTCGGGTCCAGCTCGTTTGATCCTGTGGGGGTGCCCAATGATGCTCCTGACCCAAGTGGTTTGCCAACTCCGGCGGTGAGTATGAGAAACCACACTGACTTTTCCCTGACTGACCCCTACCAGACTGACCCTAGTAGTCCCCACCTAGATCCCCCTGTAGAGTGTCCCAATTTAGGAGAGATTGAGGGCCACAGGCAGGAGTTTAGGGAGGCGCAACTCTCTGACCCATCCCCGAAAGGCATGAGGCGCCACTCTGGCAGCGGCCTTGACAGGGTTGGGGCGGGGAGTTTGACCTGGCGGGAAGGGTTAAGGTACAGGGTAGCCAGGAAAGTGGGAGGGGATAGACCAGATAGGGAATGTGTCCAACTGGTCCCCTCAGGGAACGTTCCTGCGCAACCGGTGTCGGTTGCCAGCGAAACCCCTTTGGACAGTAACCTGGAGACAGACCGTACCCTGAAGTGCCTGATACAGAGCTTACCCTGGTCTGGAATGTTGGATGACGCCCAGACCAACTGTAAGGCTGGTGCCATGCGTTGGCAGCCGGGGCACTCCAGCGGTTGTGTTGTCTCTGGGCCTCTGCCCATAGGAGAACCCTTGCAGCAAGTTGCTGTGGACATAGCAGGTCCCCTGCCTGTGCGCAGTAGATCGGGGAAGACACGCAGCCTCCCTGTAGTGGATGCCACACAGGATCCAGAGGCTGGTGGTCTGGCCGCCATCACTGTGGCACAGGTAGCGGACGAGGAGGAAGGAGTAGGCCTAGGTGACAGGGTAGGTTTCCCGAGTCATAGGTCGACAGAGGAGGATTGGATGGCAGATCTGACAGTAAGGGCAGACAGTTGCCAGATAGGTATGACGGAGGTGCAGTGCCTGGGGCACCATGTGGGAGGAGACAGGGGTAGGCCCAACCCAGAGGGGGTGGAGGCAACCAGAGGCTGTCCCCGACCCACATCACCCAGACCGGTACTGACCTTAGAACCTGTAAGGCCCTACGGACATGTTGTCATTGACTTTAGTCCAGTAGTGAACCCCTTGACAGAGGTGGCTAGGAAGGGCATTCCCAAGTCAGTGGACTTTGCACCCGCTTGCGAGTTGGCATTCCAGTCATTGAAGAAGGCTCGGGTACCCGCTCTAGTGCTGATGGCGCACATTCTTGACCAGGACTGTGTGTTACGAACTATTGCGCCACTGCACGGACTGGGAGCTGTACCGAGCCAGAAAGAGCCATATGGGCAGGAGCACCCTGTGGCCTGTTTGAGCAGGAAACTGCTATTGTGGGAGGTGGGGTATGCCACAATTGGGACACCGTGGGTGGCACTTGTTTGTAACCGGCCCCCCACCGTAGTGACTTACCACCTACCTGTTAGGTGGCTGCAACCTACCTTGGGGGAATTGGACAGACTTTTGTGGTGGAGCCTTGAACTTGGACTTCAGGTGGACTATTTGAAGATTGTGCACCCACGAAGAGAGGCCCACTGCACTATGGATGAACTGTCTAGGCCAGAGCCTACACATCCCAGGTAGCGTCCCCTTCACCCCAACGGACTGCGGGACCAGGACCCAAATCGTTGGGACATGGGTCCCTGGTTGACCCGCTTGAATGGGGGGGGAGGAGTGTGGCCGGAGAGACCAACCAGCCACACGTGTAATGGCGGCTGCGGCACTGAAGGTGTTGACCCTCGTGCCTGGCGCCATATTAAGGGACAATGGGCGCTGGGCGTCACTGTTAAACGTACTTACGGCGCTGGGCACGGACTGTTTAAAAGTTTGTTTAATGATGTGTTTTAACATGTCATATGTAGTGCTCTATGCACAATTGCAGGAATGCATGTTTAACTGTATTTTATATTCAAGATGTGGTCATCTGTATATTTAAAGAGGAAAATGCACTTACTATTATAGATGTCTGAATAATCATGTCTTATCCTCTGGGAATGGGACAGGGCCCTTAGCATGCCACTTCCTATCAGAGAGGTGTGAAGGACAATACCTTTTGATGTGTAAGTTCCTTAGAGAGAGATGCTAATCACTGGGTCTATGGGCTTGGAACTTGTTTCATGTACCTGATTTAATTGACATACGAACGACCTATGCAGGAAGGAAGACTGTTTGTATTGTAGCCTTCCTGTTGTAATCTCAGACACTGGGTTTGCCTGGAGATGTGAATGAGACAGAAACATTGTGTTTTGAAGCTATGTGATAAATTTATCAATAGTGAATGTTAATCTGATACCAAACGTCTGTGTCAGAGGAAGGAGGATATTGTTTTATTGCACTTATATCCTTGTAAAATGTGATTTATTGGTATTTTGTAAAATAACCTGATTGGTTGGAGAAGACAGGGAGGGCTTACCCCCCTGTGATACTGTGTGGAAAACTGACATAAAAAGGAGACCTGTGTGCCTCCAGAGTTGTAGTTATACCATCTTATTCTGCTGGAACATCTTGCTGTATGCTGTTGCCCCTAGCAATAGGGAAGAGTTCTCTTTAGAACTATATTTGAGCAAATAAACATCATTGCCTCAAGAAGATTGCTTCATCTTGTGACCAACAGGGTTAGGCCAAACCTAGCCCCGTCCTCCGGCTGTCCAGGGAAGCACCTAACGTCTCCAAGCTCCGCCTTCCGCCAGCTACCGGTAGAGGCCTAGCAAGTGGCTAGTGGGGATTCGTCAGCACCACACAGGGGTGGTAAGGCAGTGCGTCGGCACATACAGAGCAGAACCGTGGTTCCAAACGCCACGGCAGGTTAGGAGTTTGGTGGTGGCAGCAAGAACCCGCCCACCGCGCAGTGGGTGGAGTCAGTAACAGGCGGTTACTGACGGTAAGCGGGAATCCCCTATGTGGTCTGGCCTCGTGCGGCTT
This sequence comes from Pseudophryne corroboree, assembly GCF_028390025.1. NCBI lineage: Eukaryota > Metazoa > Chordata > Amphibia > Anura > Myobatrachidae > Pseudophryne > Pseudophryne corroboree. The sequence goes on from NC_086451.1 coordinate 467,278,980, forward strand.
GACCTTCCATTCTGTGCGCAGTCAACGGGACGCGGCAAGCGGCGAGTGCTTCCGTACGGTACCGTCCTGTCACACCCAATTTTGAATGTTTCCATCGGAAGCAACTCGTCGGAACGGTCTTTCCTTGAAGTGGGATGTTTCGGGGCTGGAACTGGGCGATGACAATGTGATCACACGTTACCACGTAGGATCACATATACGGCAAAGGGAAAACTGTTTAGGACATATCTCCTTGCGCAAGTGCTGGCACTAAGGATGGGGGCTGCAACTGTTAGCGTAAAGGGCAGTACGACCTTCCGCTTACAGACGCATGCACACCCGCATTAGCCAGATGGAATCTCACATTAGCATCAGGTAGTAAATCTAACTTCTGCGGACAATGCAATTGCAGCCACTTTGTGTGCTTGGTCAGCAAGATAGACAGATAGGGCATGGTGATTATTCGTGTACAATTTGGATGTTACTATGGGAAAAAAAATGATGCCTGGTAAAATAATACTACCGCTCGCTGCACAGCAAGGCAGTGTTAGATACCAGCAATAGATAACTAAATAGCTGTGTGAGCAGCAACGGAAGCGAGATCTACTGTATAGTGTACACATTTTTTTATTTTCTTGTTAAATATGGCCCTAAGTTCATTCTGTGACATGAATCCGACATGAACGGCTGTAGAGAACACATGTGTGATGTCACGCAGCCGCCGCAGCCTGCCCCGCAGATTGTCCGGACATGCCGAGCCCCTCAAACGGTGTGTCGATGCCCACAAAATGTGGCGTCAACCCCCTGACAGAACTTAGACTGCTGTTTAAGTCCTTGCGCTTGCACACAGTGGCGTGTGCACATGCGCAGAAGTGCTAAAATCGTCAAATAGCGATTTTAGCACTTTAGCGTTCCATGCTGAATTAGGCCCATAGAGGAGAATATGTGGGTCCAGGGGCACAGAAGGGGGGATATTTCCAGGGTGGGACTGGCCCTCAGGGGTATAGGGGAAGCCCCCAGAGGGCTCCACTGCCTGAAGCCCCACCGCCTACTAGGGATCAGGCTCCAGATTGTGCACCTGAATTATACATTATGCATATGATTATTTTTGCTCAGTATTCACTACTGAAAGAGAGGGGAAGGGGCCACAGTTAAAGCTGAAAGTGGATAAGTCAATAGGGCCAGATGGGATACATCCAAGAATACTAACAGAATTTAAAGAGGTGCTGGTAGCACCATTAACAAAATTATTCAGACAGTCACTAGCTACAGGAGTGAACGTAGTCCCATTGCACAAAAGTGGAAGCAAGGAAGAGGCAAGCAACTGCCAACCAGTGAGCCTTACATCAGTAGGAGAGGAAGTTGATGGAAACATTCTTAAAAGAAAGAGTTGTAGATTATCTTAAATCCAGCAATTTACAGGATCCCAAACAGCATGGATTCACTGGGGGGAGATCATGTCAAACAAACCTTATTGACTTTTTTGACTGTGTGACTAAAGTGATAGATAAAGGTGGAGCCATGGATATAGCCTATCTAGACTTTAGTAAGGCTTTTGACACTGTCCCACATCGCAGACTGCTAAATTAACTCGAAAGCTTGGGATTGGATACTAAAATAGCTGAATGGACAAGATCTTGGTTGCAGGATAGAAAACAGAGGCCCTCATTCCTAGTTGTTCGCTCGCTAGCTGCTTTTAGCAGCCGTGCAAATGCTAAGCCGCCGCCCACTGGGAGTGTATTTTAGCTTAGCAGAAGTGCGAACGGAAGGATCGCAGCGCGGCAACAAAAAAAAAGATTGTGCAGTTTCTGAGCAGCTCCAAACCTACTCAGTGCTTGCGATCACTTCAGACTATTCAGTTCCTGTTTTGACGTCACGAACACGCCCTGCGTTAGGCCAGCCACGCCTGCGTTTCCCCAGGCACACCTGCGTTTGTATCTGACATGCCTGCGTTTTTCCACACACTCCCAGAAAACGGTCAGCTGACACCCAGAAACGCCCACTTCATGTTAATCACTCTGCGGCCAGCAGTGCGACTGAAAAGCATCGCTAGACCTTGTGTGAAAGTACGTTGTGCATGCAAATTGCGGCACTTACGCATGCGCAGAAGTGCCACTTTTTTGACTAAACGCTGCGACCAAAAACAGCTAGCGAACAACTCGGAATGACCACCAGAGAGTTGTAGTAAATGGAGTGCATTGACAGGAGGGAAATGTTACCAGTGGAGTACCCCAGGGATCTGTACTTGGACTATGGTGGCCAATCCCGGGATCGGGATCGGCGGGATCCCGGGATTTAGGGCCAAATATGTCCAGGATTCAATCCCGGGATTAGGATGGTCCAATCCCGGTGATTGAGGGATCAGTGTTGAGCGTTCACAGGACGCTCAGACGCATCCTGGCTTCCTTCTTCCGGCTCCCCAGCGCAGCGTGAGAAGTCATGCTGCGTCGTCACACGCCACTGGGAGCTGCCAGGAGAGAGCGGAGGATGTTTCCCACCTGTCCGCCCCCGGTATATGGTGAGTTATGTGTGCAGGGCGGGGCAAGGCCACATAGTTAAAAGCCAATCCCGGGTATCCTGGGAATCCCAGGATTGGCCATTTTTCAATCCCGATACCCGGGATTGAAAAAATGGCCTGGGAGTGGCTTCCCTAACTTGGACCAGTACTTTTTAATATCTTTATTGGTGACATTGCAAATGGCATTAAAGGGAAAGTATGCCTTTTTGCAGATGACACAAAGGTATGCAACAGGGTAAACTCTAGAGATGAGCGCCTGAAATTTTTCGGGTTTTGTGTTTTGGTTTTGGGTTCGGTTCCGCGGCCGTGTTTTGGGTTCGAACGCGTTTTGGCAAAACCTCACCGAATTTTTTTTGTCGGATTCGGGTGTGTTTTGGATTCGGGTGTTTTTTTCCAAAAACACTAAAAAACAGCTTAAATCATAGAATTTGGGGGTCATTTTGATCCCAAAGTATTATTAACCTCAAAAACCATAATTTACACTCATTTTCAGTCTATTCTGAATACCTCACACCTCACAATATTATTTTTAGTCCTAAAATTTGCACCGAGGTCGCTGTGTGAGTAAGATAAGCGACCCTAGTGGCCGACACAAACACCGGGCCCATCTAGGAGTGGCACTGCAGTGTCACGCAGGATGTCCCTTCCAAAAAACCCTCCCCAAACAGCACATGACGCAAAGAAAAAAAGAGGCGCAATGAGGTAGCTGTGTGAGTAAGATTAGCGACCCTAGTGGCCGACACAAACACCGGGCCCATCTAGGAGTGGCACTGCAGTGTCACGCAGGATGGCCCTTCCAAAAAACCCTCCCCAAACAGCACATGACGCAAAGAAAAAAAGAGGCGCAATGAGGTAGCTGTGTGAGTAAGATTAGCGACCCTAGTGGCCGACACAAACACCGGGCCCATCTAGGAGTGGCACTGCAGTGTCACGCAGGATGTCCCTTCCAAAAAACCCTCCCCAAACAGCACATGACGCAAAGAAAAAAAGAGGCGCAATGAGGTAGCTGACTGTGTGAGTAAGATTAGCGACCCTAGTGGCCGTCACAAACACCGGGCCCATCTAGGAGTGGCACTGCAGTGTCACGCAGGATGTCCCTTCCAAAAAAACCCTCCCCAATCAGCACATGATGCAAAGAAAAAGAAAAGAAAAAAGAGGTGCAAGATGGAATTGTCCTTGGGCCCTCCCACCCACCCTTATGTTGTATAAACAAAACAGGACATGCACACTTTAACCGACCCATCATTTCAGTGACAGGGTCTGCCACACGACTGTGACTGATATGACGGGTTGGTTTGGACCCCCCCCAAAAAAGAAGCAATTAATCTCTCCTTGCACAAACTGGCTCTACAGAGGCAAGATGTCCACCTCATCTTCACCCTCCGATATATCACCGTGTACATCCCCCTCCTCACAGATTATCAATTCGTCCCCACTGGAATCCACCATCTCAGCTCCCTGTGTACTTTGTGGAGGCAATTGCTGCTGGTCAATGTCTCCGCGGAGGAATTGATTATAATTCATTTTAATGAACATCATCTTCTCCACATTTTCTGGATGTAACCTCGTACGCCGATTGCTGACAAGGTGAGCGGCGGCACTAAACACTCTTTCGGAGTACACACTTGTGGGAGGGCAACTTAGGTAGAATAAAGCCAGTTTGTGCAAGGGCCTCCAAATTGCCTCTTTTTCCTGCCAGTATAAGTACGGACTGTGTGACGTGCCTACTTGGATGCGGTCACTCATATAATCCTCCACCATTCTATCAATGTTGAGAGAATCATATGCAGTGACAGTAGACGACATGTCCGTAATCGTTGTCAGGTCCTTCAGTCCGGACCAGATGTCAGCATCAGCAGTCGCTCCAGACTGCCCTGCATCACCGCCAGCGGGTGGGCTCGGAATTCTGAGCCTTTTCCTCGCACCCCCAGTTGCGGGAGAATGTGAAGGAGGAGATGTTGACAGGTCGCGTTCCGCTTGACTTGACAATTTTGTCACCAGCAGGTCTTTCAACCCCAGCAGACCTGTGTCTGCCGGAAAGAGAGATCCAAGGTAGGCTTTAAATCTAGGATCGAGCACGGTGGCCAAAATGTAGTGCTCTGATTTCAACAGATTGACCACCCGTGAATCCTTGTTAAGCGAATTAAGGGCTGCATCCACAAGTCCCACATGCCTAGCGGAATCGCTCCCTTTTAGCTCCTTCTTCAATGCCTCCAGCTTCTTCTGCAAAAGCCTGATGAGGGGAATGACCTGACTCAGGCTGGCAGTGTCTGAACTGACTTCACGTGTGGCAAGTTCAAAGGGCATCAGAACCTTGCACAACGTTGAAATCATTCTCCACTGCACTTGAGACAGGTGCATTCCATCTCCTATATCGTGCTCAATTGTATAGGCTTGAATGGCCTTTTGCTGCTCCTCCAACCTCTGAAGCATATAGAGGGTTGAATTCCACCTCGTTACCACTTCTTGCTTCAGATGATGGCAGGGCAGGTTCAGTAGTTTTTGGTGGTGCTCCAGTCTTCTGTACGTGGTGCCTGTACGCCGAAAGTGTCCCGCAATTTTTCTGGCCACCGACAGCATCTCTTGCACGCCCCTGTCGTTTTTTAAAAAATTCTGCACCACCAAATTCAAGGTATGTGCAAAACATGGGACGTGCTGGAATTTGCCCATATTTAATGCACACACAATATTGCTGGCGTTGTCCGATGCCACAAATCCACAGGAGAGTCCAATTGGGGTAAGCCATTCCGCGATGATCTTCCTCAGTTGCCGTAAGAGGTTTTCAGCTGTGTGCGTATTCTGGAAAGCGGTGATACAAAGCGTAGCCTGCCTAGGAAAGAGTTGGCGTTTGCGAGATGCTGCTACTGGTGCCGCCGCTGCTGTTCTTGCGGCGGGAGTCCATACATCTACCCAGTGGGCTGTCACAGTCATATAGTCCTGACCCTGCCCTGCTCCACTTGTCCACATGTCCGTGGTTAAGTGGACATTGGGTACAACTGCATTTTTTAGGAGACTGGTGAGTCTTTTTCTGACGTCCGTGTACATTCTCGGTATCGCCTGCCTAGAGAAGTGGAACCTAGATGGTATTTGGTAACGGGGGCACACTGCCTCAATAAATTGTCTAGTTCCCTGTGAACTAACGGCGGATACCGGACGCACGTCTAACACCAACATAGTTGTCAAGGACTCAGTTATCCGCTTTGCAGTAGGATGACTGCTGTGATATTTCATCTTCCTCGCAAAGGACTGTTGAACAGTCAATTGCTTACTGGAAGTAGTACAAGTGGGCTTACGACTTCCCCTCTGGGATGACCATCGACTCCCAGCGGCAACAACAGCAGCGCCAGCAGCAGTAGGCGTTACACGCAAGGATGCATCGGAGGAATCCCAGGCAGGAGAGGACTCGTCAGACTTGCCAGTGACATGGCCTGCAGGACTATTGGCATTCCTGGGGAAGGAGGAAATTGACACTGAGGGAGTTGGTGGGGTGGTTTGCGTGAGCTTGGTTACAAGAGGAAGGGATTTACTGGTCAGTGGACTGCTTCCGCTGTCACCCAAAGTTTTTGAACTTGTCACTGACTTATTATGAATGCGCTGCAGGTGACGTATAAGGGAGGATGTTCCGAGGTGGTTAACGTCCTTACCCCTACTTATTACAGCTTGACAAAGGGAACACACGGCTTGACACCTGTTGTCCGCATTTCTGGTGAAATACCTCCACACCGAAGAGCTGATTTTTTTGGTATTTTCACCTGGCATGTCAACGGCCATATTCCTCCCACGGACAACAGGTGTCTCCCCGGGTGCCTGACTTAAACAAACCACCTCACCATCAGAATCCTCCTGGTCAATTTCCTCCCCAGCGCCAGCAACACCCATATCCTCCTCATCCTGGTGTACTTCAACACTGACATCTTCAATCTGACTATCAGGAACTGGACTGCGGGTGCTCCTTCCAGCACTTGCAGGGGGCGTGCAAATGGTGGAAGGCGCATGCTCTTCACGTCCAGTGTTGGGAAGGTCAGGCATCGCAACCGACACAATTGGACTCTCCTTGTGGATTTGGGATTTCAAAGAACGCACAGTTCTTTGCGGTGCTTTTGCCAGCTTGAGTCTTTTCAGTTTTCTAGCGAGAGGCTGAGTGCTTCCATCCTCATGTGAAGCTGAACCACTAGCCATGAACATAGGCCAGGGCCTCAGCCGTTCCTTGCCACTCCGTGTGGTAAATGGCATATTGGCAAGTTTACGCTTCTCCTCCGACAATTTTATTTTAGGTTTTGGAGTCCTTTTTTTACTGATATTTGGTGTTTTGGTTTTGACATGCTCTGTACTATGCCATTGGGCATCGGCCTTGGCAGACGACGTTGCTGGCATTTCATCGTCTCGGCCATGACTAGTGGCAGCAGCTTCAGCACGAGGTGGAAGTGGATCTTGATCTTTCCCTAATTTTGGAACCTCAACATTTTTGTTCTCCATATTTTAATAGGCACAACTAAAAGGCACCTCAGGTAAACAATGGAGATGGATGGATTGGATACTAGTATACAATTATGGACGGGCTGCCGAGTGCCGACACAGAGGTAGCCACAGCCGTGAACTACCGCACTGTACTGTGTCTGCTGCTAATATATAGACTGGTTGATAAAGAGATAGTATACTCGTAACTAGTATGTATGTATAAAGAAAGAAAAAAAAACCACGGTTAGGTGGTATATACAATTATGGACGGGCTGCCGAGTGCCGACACAGAGGTAGCCAAAGCCGTGAACTACCGCACTGTACTGTGTCTGCTGCTAATATATAGACTGGTTGATAAAGAGATAGTATACTCGTAACTAGTATGTATGTATAAAGAAAGAAAAAAAAACCACGGTTAGGTGGTATATACAATTATGGACGGGCTGCCGAGTGCCGACACAGAGGTAGCCACAGCCGTGAACTACCGCACTGTACTGTGTCTGCTGCTAATATATAGACTGGTTGATAAAGAGATAGTATACTCGTAACTAGTATGTATGTATAAAGAAAGAAAAAAAAACCACGGTTAGGTGGTATATACAATTATGGACGGGCTGCCGAGTGCCGACACAGAGGTAGCCACAGCCGTGAACTACCGCACTGTACTGTGTCTGCTGCTAATATATAGACTGGTTGATAAAGAGATAGTATACTCGTAACTAGTATGTATGTATAAAGAAAGAAAAAAAAACCACGGTTAGGTGGTATATACAATTATGGACGGGCTGCCGAGTGCCGACACAGAGGTAGCCACAGCCGTGAACTACCGCACTGTACTGTGTCTGCTGCTAATATATAGACTGGTTGATAAAGAGATAGTATACTCGTAACTAGTATGTATGTATAAAGAAAGAAAAAAAAACCACGGTTAGGTCACTGGTATATACAATTATGGACGGGCTGCCGAGTGCCGACACAGAGGTAGCCACAGCCGTGAACTACCGCACTGTACTGTGTCTGCTGCTAATATATAGACTGGTTGATAAAGAGATAGTATACTCGTAACTAGTATGTATGTATAAAGAAAGAAAAAAAAACCACGGTTAGGTGGTATATACAATTATGGACGGGCTGCCGAGTGCCGACACAGAGGTAGCCACAGCCGTGAACTACCGCACTGTACTGTGTCTGCTGCTAATAATAAGAATTTACTTACCGATAATTCTATTTCTCGGAGTCCGTAGTGGATGCTGGGGTTCCTGAAAGGACCATGGGGAATAGCGGCTCCGCAGGAGACAGGGCACAAAAAGTAAAGCTTTAGGATCAGGTGGTGTGCACTGGCTCCTCCCCCTATGACCCTCCTCCAAGCCAGTTAGGTACTGTGCCCGGACGAGCGTACACAATAAGGGAGGAATTTTGAATCCCGGGTAAGACTCATACCAGCCACACCAATCACACCGTACAACTTGTGATCTAAACCCAGTTAACAGTATGATAACAGCGGAGCCTCTGAAAAGATGGCTCACAACAATAATAACCCGATTTTTGTAACTATGTACAAGTATTGCAGATAATCCGCACTTGGGATGGGCGCCCAGCATCCACTACGGACTCCGAGAAATAGAATTATCGGTAAGTAAATTCTTATTTTCTCTATCGTCCTAGTGGATGCTGGGGTTCCTGAAAGGACCATGGGGATTATACCAAAGCTCCCAAACGGGCGGGAGAGTGCGGATGACTCTGCAGCACCGAATGAGAGAACTCCAGGTCCTCTTTTGCCAGGATATCAAATTTGTAGAATTTTACAAACGTGTTCTCCCCTGACCACGTAGCTGCTCGGCAGAGTTGTAATGCCGAGACCTCTCGGGCAGCCGCCCAAGATGAGCCCACCTTCCTTGTGGAATGGGCCTTAACCGATTTAGACTGTGGCAGGCCTGCCTCAGAATGTGCAAGTTGAATTGTGTTACAAATCCAACGAGCAATCGACTGCTTAGAAGCAGGCGCACCCAACTTGTTGGGTGCATACAGTATAAACAGCGAGTCAGATTTTCTGACTCCAGCTGTCCTGGAATATATTTTCAGGGCCCTGACAACTTCTAGCAACTTGGAGTCCTCCAAGTCCCTAGTAGGTGCAAGGCACCACAATAAGCTGGTTCAGGTGAAACACTGACACCACCTTAGGGAGAGAACTGGGGACGAGTCCGCAGCTCTGCCCTGTCCGAATGGACAAACAGATATGGGCTTTTTTGAGAAAAAAACACCAATTTGACACTCGCCTGGTCCAGGCCAGGGCCAAGAGCATGGTCACTTTTTATGTGAGATGCTGCAAATCCACATATTTGACTGGTTTTAAACCAATGTGATTTGAGAAATCCCAGAACTACGTTGAGATCCCACAGTGCCACTGGAGGCACAAAAAAGGGGTTTGTATATGCAATACTCCCTTGACAAACTTCTGGACTTCAGGAACTGAAGCCAATTCTTTCTGGAAGAAAATTTACAGGGCCGAATTTGAACCTTAATGGACCCCAATTTGAGGCCCATAGACACTCCTGTTTGCAGGAAATGCAGGAAACGACCGAGTTGAAATTTCTTTGTGGGGCCTTCCTGGCCTCACACCACGCAACAAATTTTCGCCACACGTGGTGATAATGTTGTGCGGTCACCTCCTTTCTGGCTTTGACCAGGGTAGGAATGACCTCTTCCGGAATGCCTTTTTTCCCTTAGGATCCGGCTTTCCATCGCCATGCCGACAAACGCAGCTGCGATAAGTCTTGGAACAGACATGGTACTTGCTGAAGCAAGTCCCTTCTTAGCGGCAGAGGCCATAAGACCTCTGTAAGCATCTCTTGAAGTTCCGGGTACCAAGTCCTTCTTGGCCAATCCGGAGCCATGAGTATAGTTCTTACTCCTCTACGTCTTATAATTCTCAGCACCTTAGGTATGAGAAGCAGAGGAGGGAACACATACACCGACTGGTACACCCACGGTGTTACCAGAACGTCCACATCTATTGCCTGAGGGTCCCTTGACCTGGCGCAATACCTGTCCCGTTTTTTGTTCAGACGGGACGCCATCATGTCCACCTTTGGTATTTCCCAACGGTTTACAATCATGTGGAAAAAACTTCTCAATGAAGTTTCCACTCTCCCGGGTGGAGGTCGTGCTGAGGAAGTCTGCTTCCCAGTTTCCATTCCCGGGATGAAAAACTGCTGACAGTGTTATCACATGATTTTCCGCCCAGCGAAAAGTCCTTGCAGTTTCTGCCATTGCCCTCCTGCTTCTTGTGTCGCCCTGTCTGTTTACGTGGGCGACTGCCGTGATGTTTTTCCCACTGGATCAATACCGGCTGACCTTGAAGCAGAGGTCTTGCTAAGCTTAGAGCATTATAAATTTACCCTTAGCTCCAGTATATTTATGTGGAGAAAAGTCTCCATACTTGATCACACTCCCTGGAAATTTTTCCCTTGTGTGACTGCTCCCCAGCCTCTCAGGCTGGGCTCCGTGGTTACCAGCATCCAATCCTGAATGCCGAATCTGCGGCCCTCTAGAAGATGAGCACTCTATAACCACCACAGGAGAGACACCCTTGTCCTTGGATATTGGGTTATCCGCTGATGCATCTGAAGATGCGATCCGGACCATTTGTCCAGCAGATCCCACTGAAAAGTTCTTACGTGAAATCTGCCGAATGGAATTGCTTCGTAGGAAGCCACCATTTTTACCAGGACCCTTGTGCAATGATGCACTGTTTTTAGGAGGTTCCTGACTTGCTCGGATAACTCCCTGGCTTTCTCTTCCGGGAGAAACACCTTTTTCTGGACTGTGTCCAGAATCATCCCTAGGCACAGCAGACGTGTCGTCGGGATCAGCTGCGATTTTGGAATATTTAGAATCCACCCGTGCTGATTGTAGCAGTATCCGAGATAGTGCTACTCCGACCTCCAACTGTTCCCTGGACTATGCCCCTATCAGGAGATAGTCCAAGTAAGGGATAATTAAGACGCCTTTTCTTCGAAGAAGAACCATCAATTCGGCCATTACCTTGGTAAAGACCCCGGGGTGCCGTGGACAATCCAAACGGCAGCGTCTGAAACTGATAGTGACAGTTCTGCACCACGAACCTGAGGTACCCTTAGTGAGAAGGGCAAATTTGGGACATAGAGGTAAGCATCCCTGATGTCCCGGGACACTATATAGTCCCCTTCTTCCTGGTTCGTTATCACTGCTCTGAGTGACTTCATCTTAATTTGAACCTTTGTAAGTGTTCAAAAAAAAATTTTTTTTTTTTTTAGAATAAGTCTCACCTAGCCTTCTGGCTTCAGTACCACAATATAGTGTGGAATAATACCCCTTTTCTGTAGTAGGAGGGGTAATTTAATTGTCACCTGCTGGGAACACAGCTTGTGAATTTTTTCCCATACTACCTCCTTGTCGGAGGGAGACTTGGTAAAGCAGACTTCAGGAGCCTGCGAAGGGGAAACGTCTCGACATTCCCATCTGTACCCCCGGGATACTACATGTAGGATCCAGGGGTCCTGTACGGTCTCAGCGCCATGCTGAGAACTTGTCAGACGCGGTGGAACGCTTCTGTTCCTGGGAATAGGCTGCCTGTTGCAGTCTTCTTCCCTTTCCTCTATCCCTGGGCAGATATGATCTTATAGGGACGAGAGGACTGAGGCTGAAAAGACGGTGTCTTTTTCTGCAGAGATGTGACTTAGGGTAAAAAACGGTGGATTTTCCAGCAGTTGCCGTGACCACCAGGTCCGATGGACCGACCCCAAACAAGTCCTCTTCCTTTATACGGCCATACTGTGCCGTTTGGAATCTGCATCACCTGACCACTGTCGTGTCCATAACATCTTCTGGCAGTTATGGACATCGCGTTAATTCATGATGCCAGAGTGCAAATATCCCTCTGTGCATCTCGCATATATAGAAATGCTCTATAGTCAATAAAATACTGTCCCTGTCAAGGGTATCAATATTTTTAGTCAGGGAATCCGACCAAGCCACCCTAGCTCTGCACATCCAGGCTGAGGCGATCGCTGGCCGCAGTATAACACCAGTATGTGTGTATATACTTTTTATTATATTTTCCAGCCTTGTCAGCTGGTCCTTGAGGACGGCCCTATCTATAGACGGTACCGCCACTTGTTTTGATAAGCGTGTGAGCGCCTTATCCACCTTAAGGGGTGTTTCCCAACGCGCCCTAACTTCTGGCGGGAAAGGGTATACCGCCCATAATTTTCTATCGGGGGGAACCCACGCATCATCACACACTTTATTTAATTTATCTGATTCAGGAAAAACTATGGTAGTTTTTTCACATCCCACATAATACCCTCTTTTGTGGTACTTGTAGTATCAGAAATACGTAACACCTCCTTCATTGCCTTTAACGTGTGGCCCTAATAAGGAATACGTTTGTTTATTCACCGTCGACACTGGATTCAGTGTCCCTGTCTGTGTCTGTGTCGACCGACTAAAGTAAACGGGCGTTTTAAAAACCCTTGACGGTGTTTTTGAGACGTCTGGACCGTACTAATTGTTTGTCGGCCGTCTCATGTCGTCAACCGACCTTGCAGCGTGTTGACATTATCACGTAATTTCCTAAATAAGCCATCCATTCCGGTGTCGACTCCCTAGAGAGTGACATCACCATTACAGGCAATTGCTCCGCCTCCTCACCAACATCGTCCTCCTACCTGTCGACACACACGTACCGACACACAGCACACACACAGGGAATGCTCTGATAGAGGACAGGACCCACTAGCCCTTTGGAGAGACAGAGGGAGAGTTTGCCAGCACACACCAAAAACGCTATAATTATATAGGGACAACCTTATATAAGTGTTTTCCCTTATAGCATCTTAATATATATATAAGCATATCGCCAAATTAGTGCCCCCCCTCTCTGTTTTAACCCTGTTTCTGTAGTGCAGTGCAGGGGAGAGCCTGGGAGCCTTCCCTCCAGCCTTTCTGTGAGGGAAAATGGCGCTGTGTGCTGAGGAGATAGGCCCCGCCCCTTTTTCGGGCGGCCTCGTCTCCAGCTCTTAACGGATTCTGGCAGGGGTTAAATATCTCCATATAGCCTCCGGAGGCTATATGTGAGGTATTTTTAGCCAAAATAGGTATTCATTTGCCTCCCAGGGCGCCCCCCTCCCAGCGCCCTGCACCCTCAGTGACTGCCGTGTGAAGTGTGCTGAGAGGAAAATGGCGCACAGCTGCAGTGCTGTGCGCTACCTTTAGAAGACTGAGGAGTCTTCTGCCGCCGATTCTGGACCTCTTCTTACTTCAGCATCTGCAAGGGGGCCGGCGGCAAGGCTCCGGTGACCATCCAGGCTGTACCTGTGATCGTCCCTCTGGAGCTGATGTCCAGTAGCCAAGAAGCCAATCCATCCTGCACGCAGGTGAGTTCACTTCTTCTCCCCTAAGTCCCTCGTTGCAGTGATCCTGTTGCCAGCAGGACTCACTGTAAAATAAAAAACCTAAGCTAAACTTTCCTAAGCAGCTCTTTAGGAGAGCCACCTAGATTGCACCCTTCTCGGCCGGGCACAAAATCTAACTGGCTTGGAGGAGGGTCATAGGGGGAGGAGCCAGTGCACACCACCTGATCCTAAAGCTTTACTTTTTGTGCCCTGTCTCCTGCGGAGCCGCTATTCCCCATGGTCCTTTCAGGAACCCCAGCATCCACTAGGACGATAGAGAAATATAGACTGGTTGATAAAGAGATAGTATACTCGTAACTAGTATGTATGTATAAAGAAAGAAAAAAAAACCACGGTTAGGTCACTGGTATATACAATTATGGACGGGCTGCCGAGTGCCGACACAGAGGTAGCCACAGCCGTGAACTACCGCACTGTACTGTGTCTGCTGCTAATATAGACTGGTTGATAAAGAGATAGTATACTACTAATATTATATACTGGTGGTCAGGTCACTGGTCACTAGTCACACTGGCAGTGGCACTCCTGCAGCAAAAGTGTGCACTGTTTAATTTTAATATAATATTATGTACTCCTGGCTCCTGCTATAACCTATAACTGGCACTGCAGTAGTGCTCCCCAGTCTCCCCCACAATTATAAGCTGTGTGAGCTGAGCAGTCAGACAGATATATAATATATATAGATGATGCAGCACACTGGCCTGAGCCTGAGCAGTGCACACAGATATGGTATGTGACTGAGTCACTGTGTGCTGTGTATCGCTTTTTTCAGGCAGAGAACGGATTATAAATAAAAGTGGTGGTCACTGGTCACTATCAGCAAAACTCTGCACTGTACACTACTGAGTACTCCTAATGCTCCCCAAAATTAGTAAATCAAGTGTCTAAACGGAGAGGACGCCAGCCACGTCCTCTCAGTATCAATCTCAATGCACGTGTGAAAATGGCGGCGACGCGCGGCTCCTTATATAGAATCCGAGTCTCGCGATAGAATCCGAGCCTCGCGAGAATCCGACAGCGTCATGATGACGTTCGGGCGCGCTCGGGTTAACCGAGCAAGGCGGGAAGATCCGAGTCGCTCGGACCCGTGAAAAAAAACATGAAGTTCTGGCGGGTTCGGATTCAGAGAAACCGAACCCGCTCATCTCTAGTAAACACACCAGCTGGGGTAAAACAAATGGATTGAGGATCTAGGTAGACTAGAGGAATGGTCAAGAGTGTGGCAATTACAGTTTAATGCCAAAAAATGCAAAATCATGCACTTGGGTCTCAAAAATCCAAAGGCTAAATATAGTATTAATGGCACTATACTGGAAACTACTGATGAGGAAAGGGATCTAGGAGTCACTATTTCAGGTGACATAAAGGATAAATATAGTATTAATGGCACTATACTGGGATCTACTGAGGAGGAAAGGGATCTAGGAGTCACTATTTCAGGTGACATAAAGGATAAATATAGTATTAATGGCACTATACTGGAAACTACTGAGGAGGAAAGGGATCTAGGAGTCACTATCTCACGTGACATAAAGGATAAATATAGTATTAATGTCACTATACTGGGAACTACTGAGGAGGAAAGGGATTTAGGAGTCACTATCTCAGGTGACATAAAGGATAAATATAGTATTAATGGCGCTATACTGTAAACTACTGAGGAGGAAAGGGATCTAGGAGTCACTATCTCAGGTGACATAAAGGATAAAATAAGAATTTACTTACCGATAATTCTATTTCTCGGAGTCCGTAGTGGATGCTGGGGTTCCTGAAAGGACCATGGGGAATAGCGGCTCCGCAGGAGACAGGGCACAAAAGTAAAGCTTTTACAGGTCAGGTGGTGTGTACTGGCTCCTCC